>NW_008796110.1:4281921-4347088 GCF_000699145.1 Aptenodytes forsteri
TGCACACACACATATGGCCCCAAGTTGCCTCAAGTTGCTCACAATACACACAATGGCTTCAAGTTGCGCCAGGGGAGGTTTAGATTGGACATGAGGAAAAATGTCTTTACTGAAAGAGTGGTGAAACATTGGAACAGGCTGCCCAGGGAAGTGGTGGAGTCCCCATCCCTGGAAGTATTTAGAAGACGTGTGGATGAGGCGCTTAGGGACATGGTTTAGTGGGCATGGTGGTGTCGGGTTGATGGTTGGACTCAATGGTCTTAGAGGTCTTTTCCAACCTTAATGATTCTATGATTCTATATACGTATATAAACCACAATGCTGTATATATACTGCTTAGGCATGAAGTAAGTTTGGAAAGCAGGTTTTTCCTAGTTTTTAGGGGTTTTTTTGATTGCTAGTAAAATCAACCTAGGTAAAATCAATCCCTAGGAAAAAATCAGAATGTTCAAAAGAATTCAGAAGACTTTTCTGTGATGTTTTGGGCTGGACATGTGTAGCTTTCAGAAGCTGCCTGCTTTGGAAAAACAGATAACAAACCAGGGAAGTTCCATCAAAGTGAATTAGACCACAATTTTTTTTTCATCTAAAACAGTTCTTCAGTAAAACAAGGCTCCGCATTTTTGTTCTTATTCTAATAATTTTAGCTTGCAAAGGAAAATGAAATTGAATGAGACGTCCCTTTTTTGGTAATATTTAAACTCTTGCAATCGGAGCTCTACATGGCTCCTGCAATTTGCACTGCACACTCTGTGTTTATATATATTTACACACTCTGTTTGTATATATTATGTGTTTTATTCTTTCATCTGTGTAGGAAAGGTGGGATGCTTGTTTCTCCAAGCCCATCACAGCTGAGATAAGAGTCCCTACTTTTCCCTAGGAAAAAACAGTGCAACAGTGTCGGATCATTCAAGCCAGGACAGCAGCAAACTGTGAAATCCTTTAGTATGTTGTTCCTACTCTGTTGTTCTGTATTGTTCATTATCTTGAAGAACTACTAAGTACTGTGCCTATGTGACCAAAATACTTCAGAAAATAAATACATTAATATTTTTCATAGCTTCATTATGTACTGACATTATCTACAGACTTATCTGCTTAAGTTTTTTAGTTATGATCCAACAGCTAATTGTGGAAAGAATATACATTATCCCATGCAGTCCTCCTTAGAATTAAAATCCTTAGAGAGAAAGGTTCTAATAATCCATTTCCTGTTAAATTAGGGCCAGCAAAGTCTGTTTTGCCACATAATCTGGAAAACATTTAAGTGTGATTTACCTCTCTGGATTCGAATTCATTTGAAAAGGTAGGATTTTCTGTGTTTCCTCTATAAATGACCCAGTGAGCAAGCTAGACTTCCCATTCTCCCCATGAGTCAACAAGCTGTTTCTCTCATAGATTCTGGGCTGTTATCCGGCTGGCTCTGCTCTTTCTCTGGGTGACTGAAAGTCCTGTGCACGTACACACTGCTCTCCACATCCACAAGCACCAAAGAAGTGTTCACTTATCACCTGCTGAGGTGAAGTCTGTCTTCTAGCCAGTGCTGTGCACTGAGGGGAGTATGTTGATTGATCAATATAGCTCACGACATTTTTTCCAGAATGACATCTTTCCAGACTGTTGTTTTACCTTTGGGATCTTCGTGCAAAGGCACGTAGTTAGATTTTCCAAAATCTACTTACTGGCCTATTTCTCATGCTTGTGGTTTTTTTTTTTTAAATTCCTTGTTTAAGAGTATGCAAATAATTCTTTTGTTCCAACTAACTGCATGCATTTGTTAAATTGCTCTGAATTTGGGCTCAGCAGTTAAATTTTAGATAGAGAAAGCCAGTGAAAGTTGTGTTGAGATGATACCTACTTTTAAGTTATTCAGGCTTGCAAGCCTGAAGCTTTTCGTGTTACTATCTCAGAGAGCTCACCTTGAATTGTTTCTCCAGTCTGGTCTTTCCTGTTGGTCCAGGTATCAAGAGAGCATTAACATAGGCATGAATGTGAGTCTCAAGGACTTCTGTTTCTTTACTGAGTATCGCTTCAACCAATGCATCGTGAATGAAGATGTATTGCTCCTAGGAAAATAAAACCAAACATCCGAGCTCTAATTATTTTCAGATTCCCCTGGACACCTTTGGCTAAGCTGCCACTTCTGACACAGTCAGTATTTCTTCACAGTGTGCCGCTGTAGGGGAGTTTTCTCAAAAGCGATCCTCTAGAGTGAAGGCTGTCCCTCCGCAGTGACAGTAGACATTTACAAGCACAATTGAACTACACATGCAATGTATATATTACATGATACCACATCCCCACGACCTGTGGTATCTCATGTTCACAGAACAGAGTTAAAAATGCAAGTATAGCCTTGAGTCAAATTTTCAAGTCAGCTTGTTATGCGACTTTCCCTGCCTTTCTTGCAATAAAGTGATCACTCCCAGTTCCTACCGCTATCCTTTATTTTCTCTCTCACATCCTTTGGAACAAGTGCCCATGCTGTTGTTGATTACCTTTTTTTCTGTTGAAAGGCACTGGGAAATCTAACCACCTGTTCTTGAAACCTGAAGTAGACTTTCAAACGCCCTGCTGTTGTCCTTATTGTTTTCTTCTGGTCTTTCACTATTCTATATATAATCTTCAGGTTAAAGCTGCTATAGATAACCTTCTGTCTGAAACAGCTTCTTTTCCTACTTTTTATTGCCTGATATCAACTGTTTGATCAGGTTCAGTGAAGGTCTGAACATCTGACAATGGTGTTTCCTTAAAAAAATCTATGACAAAAATGCATGCCCTGCCAAGAAAGTGCTACTGCGGGAAGCATGATTTGTACAGACTTGCCCTCTTCTGAGCCCTCCCTAATAAACAGACAAAAGCCCATAAATAGGTAATTTCTAGTGCATTGCTCTAAGCAAGCCTGGAAGGATGTCTCTACGAAAACAAGAGAAGCAAGAGAGAAAGTCCAGTCTGGTGACTGGTTGCCAATCTCTCTGGCGGTGCCAAAAAGAGGACTGTATCATCTCTCCTCCTGCAAATAGAAATAGTCTGTAATAGTCTCTCGCTGTATATATTTAATTCTTACCTCAGTCTGCACCAAGTAGTTCCTTTGGGTACGTATGTGTTTTAAGAATCCAAATATGTTGACTGTCCCTTCATGCTGAATTTGCTGCAGCATGCTGTCTAACACTATGTATGTACCTGTCCTTCCAACACCAGCACTACGAAACAAAAAAAGAGTCTTGAGCCTGAAGTAAAACAATAATGAAAAGAACTGTTTCTTATGCATAGCTTTTTCAAAAAACTGACACGTAGGGAAGATTTTCCTCTAAAAATCGTTTTATTATATGATATACTTTACTAAAACGTCAAGGCTGGCAATGAAGAAAAATCTTTTCAACTCATCTTTTTCTCTGTGCAAGAATAGATCTAAAGGACATTTTCTCAAACGATTTTTAACGTATCAATTGAAATAGAACTAAGGGGTTTCCTGCAGGTCTGCAATTTTCAGGCTTCTGATACTCCTTAGGATACTCTGTCAAGTATACCTAGAAAGGGTGGCATATGTCAGCATTTGGGCACAGTTAATGTGCTCAAGTTCTTCTATGTTGAAACGGACATCACTTTAAAGGGGAAGTTGCATTATGCCACCCATTACAGATATAGGAGATTTCACAGATACTGGACTGAGGAAAACCCCAGGAAGTGGCAGAGCTGCTGAAGGTACATCTGCAAAAGAAAAAGCTTAGTGCTCTTCAGATACAGCTAAGACGGCAAGCAATGCTTGAAACCCTTCTTAAAAAGGGAAGATGCAGAAGAAAGGGTTAATCAACTCACTCCTGTTATGAACTCCGACTCATCTAGCATAAAAACAGCTGTATCCTAAGATTAAAACCCAACTTTTTCTTTCATAAAATATCTGGGTAGGGAGTACACGGTCAAGAGGTCATTTTTTGTTATCTAGTCATATATGGGAATTACTTATGAGGAAATGTTACGTGTATTGGTACATGTAACTTGGCAGCAACACTGTGCTGGGTCTGCACGGTCCCTTACAGGCAGATCCAAGCTCAGTCTGCACATGCTAATTCAGTCATCTCATTTCTTCCACAGAGGTGGCACAAAGCATGGGTAGTGTGAGCTCAGACTGCTGTAATAAACTGTCTAAATAAACGTGATATAAAACTGAAAGGTCCAGGTTATTAACACATTATTAGACACAAAAATGTATAAAGATTACCAGGCACCATCTGTACTTGTTATGAAAGAGAAAACATGAAAAGTACCAAAATGTAAAAATAGCTAAAAAAATTTTCATGAAGTTTGTCATCTGTGTCCTCCATATAGCCTGTAAAGATAAATAAAAGTTACATTTCTAACATGAGATGACTCCTTTGAAATTCCATAGTGCATGGGGACAGGTGAACTAACAGCTGAATAAAGCTGCCTACAGACAGAGGTGAGTTATACCTATGACCCAATGGAGAGGTCTGACTGAAGCCACACAACTTACCACGGTTCACTTTTTAAAAACTCAATTTAATTGACTTATAATGTATTGCTGATCTCTCAGCCTGCTGGCATAGATCTCAGACTTGGCATTTTGGGGAAGCTCTTATTTTGAACTTCCCAAGAACAGGCAGGATGTAGATAGCAGCAGAACAACCAAAATGTGGAATTTTCATTTTCCAAGCTAAAAACAGATTTCAGTCAGATTAGATCATCCCAGAAATAAAATATCTTCATTTGCAGCATTTGTGAGGCGACTTTACCTGTTGGCTTCCCCAGAGTCAGCTCCAGAAGGACAGAATTCATGAGGAGGTTCTCTTTCCAAATGTTCCATCAAAGGTGAGGTACTACAGTGGAAAACCAGAACCTGCTTATATATTTTACAATAACCCGGTCCTTCACGGGCATTGTGAAGTCATTCCAGGCCCTACAAGCCCTTTTTAACCAATTTTTCCTGAGCTGCCCAGTTTTAGTGAGCGCTGACAGAACACCTGCCTGCACACTGTGGCACATGCAGACCTCAAACCGTTCCCCAGAATGCTCCTCCATTGCAAATGACTGCTAGAGCGCAGAGTAATGTTAAAAACAGCAGAGTTGTAGTTCAGCCAGGAATAGAGTGAGTCTTCTTTTGTGGACAGAGCTCCTCTTAGGATTACAGAGTATCCCTGCACCAAAGAAAGCATGAGCCAAAACCATCCTAATGATGTATTTGCAGAAGTGAAACAATTACTGAAACAATTACTGCTACTTATGTATGTGGTAAAATCATAGCAATCAAGAGAGTAGTATGGAAATGTGCAAAAAAGTAGAAAGAAAGGCATTTTTGCAAAAAAAAGAACATAGTGCAGAGCAGCAGCATCTTGTTTACGGAGATTTATAGAAGTGGCACAGACAGTTGATTAGTTGGCCTTACCAAGGATAGAGATATCAGCTAAGAAATCAATCTTATTCCATCAGGATTGTTAAATGGGAGAGTGAAATTTTGCTTAACCCACCACTGAAAAATTCTTTTTTCTGCAAAACAAAAGCGGAGTGAACCTTACGGCGGTAGAAACCACACCTGCAATGAACCACAACAGGCCCGACAGCGTGGCGCTTGGCATGTGATGCCTTCCGCACGAAGGTGAGCACGGGCAGCGTGTATTCTGGAACACCCATGTCAGGCCACTGGGTATAATGGTACTGGGTTACTATACGTCCACTAGACCTCCCTTTCTGGGAACCCTGCAACAGAAAAATAATTCCATATGTAACCAGCCCACATCTGAATGGCAACTCTTCATAATTTTATTTCTGTACCTGATAGTTCTTGAATTAGTACTGTCCCTATTTAGTTAACAGCATGCCACCTAGGTCTGAATATTCCAGCTTTCAAAGAGAAGAGGAAGGGCCAGTGCTTCTGTCCCACCAGCTTGCCCTCTGAATGGAAAAATGACCTGGCACTGTCCCTTAGAAAGCCACAGAGAAAGGCTAAGAGCGCTGGAGGGATAACAAATTACAGTCGCTCTTAAGAGTCACCAGCTATTCCTGCCACTTTGCTCCTCTGCTGGGTGGACAGAAAAGGTAGGATTCACCTCACTCAGCTTTAGTGATCTACAAGGGAAGTAGCCTTGTGTAGGCTGCTTTTCTAAGCTCCCTCCCTCAATGGCAACTCAGAGGCAGGGATACCTTCAGAGAGCAGGTCATCTCATTCAAAGATTGGTTCCTAAAACAGGCAGAATAAATTACTTGACAGTAAGGGTTGTACTTTAGCCATTAATTGTACAGGGAGGCCGAGAGACTAGATGTCTAACATTTAGGTGGCTGAAATAAATTAAGCTTTCAGAATGCCCCTCAAAGTAGCCGATGTCACACTGCTGAGCTGAGAGCATGCTGGTTCTGATTACAATAAAACAAGGTGTGGATTCACCTGTTTTGCAGGGGGGTAAAAATTCAGTCCTTAAAAAGGAAAATTGATAGCTGAGGTGGATGATTTAATTCATACCACGTTTTCTACTAGTTGCTCTCTTTCTGAAAATGTATCCTCCTGCTCACCAGGCAGGAAAAGCCCAAATCAACTCTCCAGTGTCATCACAGCCTTTTCCCTGATGGTCCTACATCACACCAGTACTACAGGCCAGTATCTTCTCAATTTGTTGATCTGGTCAAATTAACTCTGAACTTGATGAGCATCTTGGCTGGCAGAGACCTACAGGATTCAGCTTTACCTACACAACAGAAAAGAGCTGCCAACTGCCTTGAAAAGTATTCTGAGCAACTTTTAACACTCCCTTTTGCCGAAACTATGTTTTCAGGCTGCCACAAACCTTTTTGATCTTGGTGTTTCTGAGAGTAAAATTCCTCACAGTGTAATAGGCAAGTACATGAACACTCTTCTGAGTAACCAAGAAGTTCCCATATTCTTCACTACCTTCAGCAGGCCAGTACTGGTCACATTTTCTCTGTTAGAAAGCGAATGAAAAACAGAGAAAAAGAGAAAGAAAACAAAATGTCCAACTAGCAAGCTGAAATGTTCAAATTTAAGAGCACAGTCAACCACAAAAACATACAGGGACTCTCAATAAACCCAGTTTGTAATAGACATGATCTTCAGCATAAGAGAACAAATAATGTGTATTTTATGCTGTAAAGAGAGATGGCTGTGCGAAGATGCTCTTTATTTGGAATACAACAAAAAAGAGAGGTTTAAATCATACTATCAGAGTTAAAGGGCTCTAATATTGTGGAACTTGCCATCCTATAGGCACTCTATAATCTAAAGAAAATAACAGATAATCTATAAGAAAAATAGGAATACATTCAAGTCAGTAGACTCGTCTGTGGCTTTTGGTTGGTTCATAGCATGGGCAGAGTATCCTTATATCTGATCAGCGAGGGTAAGAGTGAGCTTGTGTGTGGCCAGAATATACAGTAGAGATCTGTGATGTCCAGCTTTTTGGTTGGGTAGCCATATAGCCTTCTCTAGGAGTACTAGAAGAGTACATGTTTATAGCATGGTATTACAAGTGAAGTGGTATTCCCAGTGCAGCCCTCGTCTGCATTTGCTGTGTCTGTATCATCTGACAGATGCTTAATAGGTCATATGACAAGACTTACATGCATTTTAGGCATTGTTGCCAGTGTGTGGCAAGTGTGATGCAATGTCTCCTCATGTGACCCGAGGGTACATGCATACCCCCATCACATAACCAGAGAAATACACATCCTGTGATGGGGTTTGACCTCATTTTGTCTCACTGGACAAACGTGTATCTAGTCACGTAGTAGGAAAGGAACTGTGGGTCCCACGAGATGTTAACAGGGAGCAGCCAGTGAATATCCAGAAAGATTCACCCGAACTATGGCCTTCTCCTTTCCAGGGTCTAAGGCATCCCCGAGAAAGAGAATGACGGAGAGCAGATTCCTAGCAGAATGTGGCACAAGGTCCAGAGTCTGGCCACTCCTAAATAAATACAAGAAGTCTTTTTTTCAGTATAAGACAATTTTTTTGTAGTTAGAACATGGTATTTTCAAGATGTTGTTGACAATCGAGTTTAAATGTTTTCTTTAGTTTCCTACTACAAATCCTCAACTTTATACTTCTATAGCCAATCCTCGTACAAGCAACTACTACAAACTGTTGCTTTTTGCTCAATAAATGCCTAAAACAGATTTTTAAAAGAGAGAAAAGAGTCTGCTAGAGGTAGATCTATCAACATCAGAGAAATAAATAATAGACAAAGGTACTCATACCCTTCCTTTCTCCACGAGATTAGTTATCATCACAATAACTTCTACGTTATGTTCCCATATCATTCTCCAGAAATCTTCCGCTGTCGATTTTAGTGGCCCTTGAGCTGCAATGTAGGCTTTTGGCTTGTTGTAGCCCTAAATTGAAATATAACAAATGACACTTGTCAAACCAAAGTCCGTGAGCAAAAGGAGGCTGGGAGGAGTACATGACATTTTATGTATCTATTTTTAAAGAATCTCAAAAGCTTTTAAGTACTTTTGAATTTATAACTATCCAAATCGCAGAAACCCTGTGGTACCGGATGACATATGACTGCAACTGTCATGTCAATGTTTATCATTCCAACAAATAGGATATATGTTCAAGTGCCCGTGCTCTGGCAGAATGTTGACATGATAGTGATTATGAGACATCTGTTATGATAGTGGTTTAAAAAATGAATCAAGATCATTCACATGTAAATTACTAGGTAACAAAAATGGAATAAATGGTACCTCGGTGAGGCTCTCAGCCAAATGGCATCTTCCTCTCATGAGATTATCTCAGACAGAAGAATTAACCACTTACCAAAAATGTATAAAAGAACAAACATTCAGATGCAAAATGCTTCTAAAATGACTCAGATGTGACAGAACATTTTTTTGTTTCATGAAGCTCTTCACTAAGCTGCAGCTGCTACAATATCAAGATGGATTCAAGAAAGAATTGGAGTTTTACCTGTGCTTTAACTTTGTAGGCTTAACTTAGATCATTAAAGCTTTTTTTAATAAAAACTGTAATATTGTGATACTTTTTTTTTATGAAGTCTATTCACCTCCATACATCATTGTTTACAGAAAAGGCTGAGAATGTTGACATGATAGTGATTATGAGACATCTGTTATGATAGTGGTTTAAAAAATGAATCAAGATCATTCACATGTAAATTACTAGGTAACAAAAATGGAATAAATGGTACCTCGGTGAGGCTCTCAGCCAAATGGCATCTTCCTCTCATGAGATTATCTCAGACAGAAGAATTAACCACTTACCAAAAATGTATAAAAGAACAAACATTCAGATGCAAAATGCTTCTAAAATGACTCAGATGTGACAGAACATTTTTTTGTTTCATGAAGCTCTTCACTAAGCTGCAGCTGCTACAATATCAAGATGGATTCAAGAAAGAATTGGAGTTTTACCTGTGCTTTAACTTTGTAGGCTTAACTTAGATCATTAAAGCTTTTTTTAATAAAAACTGTAATATTGTGATACTTTTTTTTTATGAAGTCTATTCACCTCCATACATCAGTTTTTACAGAAAAGGCTGACAGATGAATAGGCTGGCAGATAGAAAAAGGCACTTACATCAACATAGTTGGCATTAATGTAATCAGTCAGTTTTCCATCCTTTTCTGCAAGCTGTGCTAATTTAACCCTAGTATGATCATCTGCGGTAAAACAAGGGAGAAAATAAGCATAGTTTTCTGCAAGAATTATATTCTTCCTGTAAGAAATCTTTTTAAAAAATACTGAAATGGATTTTTACAATACATAAGACTAATACAGTGACAATCACATATGCAAACGTCCTGTGCTTAGGTATGAATCAGATTCAAAATTCTGGTTGGCAGAAAAATAAACTAAGGAATCCAAGGATTCAAGGGATTCAGAATTTAGATGCCTGAACAGCAGCACCTGGGGTCATTTTAGGTACTGTGACATGTTCCCCTACGGCCTCCAGCTGCTGCTTGTGAAGGGGCACTGGTCTTCCGTAAGTCCTGTGTCATGACTGCCAAGCCTGCACAGTGGGATGTCTCAAATGACAGTAGGCACCAGTGTTTAGGCACATTAATTCCAAGTTAAAGAGCGGAGACTGGAGAGCAATGGGACCTTGGAGAAGCTGGTCAGCTGAAGAGCCTCAGCAGTGGCTACCTCAGGGAGAGCCGAAGCTTTCTGTAGGCTGCACTGATTATAAGGACTAGAGGCTTGATTCAGTTGCACAGGGCAATTCTGGCTACTTGAGCAGCCCTAAGCTGCTCACGCATTGCCCTTTGACAAAAAAGCCGCTGGGTTGGCACCTTTTGTACAATCAGGTACAAACACAGAGTGGCAGAGGAAAATCCCTGACTTTCCATCCCTCTAGAGGTATCTTCAGCCAGGTGGAATGGGATTTCTTGCTGCTGGTTTACATTACATTACACTCTGCCAGATGGGCTGATTCTGTCTCTTTTTCTATTAAGCTCTAGTGACGCTGAATGCTGAACATATATTTAATTTAGAGCTTCTTGTTATCAGAACAAAGTTGAAATACTATAGCGAGTTAAGAAAAATATATTAAGCCACCAAAATGATCAAGAGCCCAGAGGCAATAGCTGCAAAGAGAGATTAACAAAACTGAATAGATGTGTTTCAGAAAAGAAAAATCTGGGATAGTGAAGAAGGGCGACGCAATGGGAAAACATGTGTCCTGGCTAATGAAGCTGATCTATTTCATTGTGGCGGGGCACAATACAACATAAAACCAGTACATTTATATTTATATATGACAGTAAATATATCCAGGGATTGTGAAGTTCCTAGAGAGGATAAATCGTCATTATTCCAGATCAAAGATGGATTAATTTTGGCAATCAAAACACAGCTTCTTAGGCTTTATAATGGCATTACAATGAAATCTCCCAACTCCCTTTGGGTCATCACAGAAGACACAAATATGTCTTGCTAACACATGCTCATCAAAGCAGCAGAATGCCAGAGGACTAACTTGAAGAGATGTGAAATCTCATGCTATTCCTCTCCAAGCAATTTGCTGAACAGTAGCCAGAGCTTTCAGTGTAGAGGTATTTTTTTCCCTCTAGTAACATATAAATCTATACTTCCCTATAATTATTTCTTAAACAAAACACCAAGTGATGCATTTACTTACAAGCAACAATGTTTATGTATCGATTCTTATTCTTGTTGTCGGGGTGATTAGAGCTGTCTGATGTAATACCTAGATCTACAGTACAGCTCTGGATTTCCTGGGGAAAAAAAAAAGCATGTCATACTTTAGTAAGTATTAAGATACATAAAATGTCTTAAAATACAGTAAGTCAGCACGAAAAGAAACACAAACTTATACCCAATTATCTATGATATTTTACAACTACTTCATTGCTAAAAAAAAAATGCAGTGAAATAATTCCTTACCTGATAAAACTCTTTCAGTGTCTAATGAGGGAATGAATGCAAAAAAAGTAAAAAAAATCAAATTCCACAGCACAGAACAAATGGATAAAAGTGTTTATATAAATTACAATTACTACATGGAAAACAGTTATGGTCATGCAATATATATCTCCATAATAACAACAAAACTGAATATTTTGACATAACTCTTAAAGGAAACAAGAGGTAATTTTCCTGTTAAAATACTGGCATCTGTTTTCCTATCTTTAGCTTTTATGTTAGACCTCAGGCTGGTGAAAGCTTATCCATATGAGCAACATCACTGAATTTAGCCCGATTATCTATATATTTAACTGTTCATTGGATTTGTTATTGGTCCTTATAACTGCATTAGCTTCTCTGTGGAACGCTTTTGCTCTCTTTGCATTCAGCTGTAAAACCTTCACTGGAGCAGGACAGCGTGCTGCTCAGACAGCCTCATGGCACCCTGGTGAAGGACAGCATTACAGCCCTCAGCCTGCCACCAGTTTCTCAGTGAACCCAACGTTTTTATAAAGAAAGAGACAGGCCTGAGAAGACAGGCATAAAGTCTGTAAGACTCACAAAATTACTTTATTTTATTGATTACTTTAACTGACAGGAAACTCAAGCATTTATAAGGTCCACATTGTTAAGTAGGAAATATGTTGTCATCACTAAAAGTACTACAATAATATTTTCCAACACTTTTAGGATTTATTTTAATATTAATCACCTTCAGCTATTTAAATATACATATATGAAAAGTAGTTACCAGTCTGAAAATTAGATTTTAAATATGGGTTGTTTTATAGTAATATAAATAAAAAACCTGAACCACCCCCGTACATTCCAAATGTATGCTGACTCTGCAAAGACAATGACTGTATTTCAATTTTTCCATATCTTCTAAGTTCATTATCGGTAGAGAAAGGACCAGGACACTAAATCTGGGATAGTCTGTAAAGCCAAAAAGGATCTCCAAGAAATGATGAGGACACTGAGTTTTTTGTAACAGTTAAAACAAGCATGAACTATTTCAGATGGTGTAGGTGTAGCTCAGTGAGATGTAGTGTATTTGGCCTTTGGATCTCTGCTGTAATTTAGGAAAAGAACAATTTTAGGAAAAGAAAAATTTAGGATGAACGATTTGATTTCTGTATTGCTGTCCTCACTAATGGTGAAAGAACTTTGTTACCATTGTATTCACATAGTCCTTCAACATCTGCTCTTATTAACAGCCAGTCTAGCTGGAGCCCAGTCCTGTCAATGTGTATGCACATGTGTAACATATGAACATGTACTGGACATTCACAGGTATTTGCAAGTTTGGTCCCACAACCAGATGGATATTCTGAATGTTAAATGAATTGGAGAAGAAATGCTGATGAAGAAGGTTAGGTGAATGACATGGAATTTTTGGTCAGTTAGATGACAATACATTGGCTGGGGAAACAAAAAGCAAAACCAAAAGATGCAAAACTGTGAAGTTTTACTTTCAGTATTGTTGTTTTGCAGCAGGAATATTACAATCGTATTTTAAATTAATAGAGATCAATTAAAAAACTTGTTTCCATCCCAACTGACTGATTTTGTTAGAAATCACTTGTCAAGAATTTTAATAGCACAGCTTTAATTACAGAGCTTGGGTTTATAACGTTTATTTTATGGGACTTAAGTTAGAACACATCTATCTTTAAATTGCTTGTAATGCACATGAATGTAAAAAACTGAAGTTCATTAGTTACATATGGTGATAGTAACATTATATGATGAGAGCATACATTTCAAAATTTTGAAATACCTCTTATGAACCATATACTTTAGGAAAGGAACTGTAAAGCTTTCACTACCACATATGAAGACTACATTAGCTCTCCTGTTAATCAGAAGTCTTGCCACGTGTACTCATTATTACCTCCAATTTTTTTTCTCTGTAAATGGAACAAGCAAATGTGGGTAGCTTCTGCAAAATTCAATTGGCATTAGTGTTGGAAAAGCTTTAGATCGACAACTGTATCTGATAAGTCATACAGATTGCATTATCTTTGCATAGTTTATCACACACTCATTTAGTATTTTATCACAGTGATAAACATTCCCATTTGCATCCCAGTCCTGTTAGCTTTTATAAATCTCCCTAGTCTTTATGCATAAACAGTCCTTACTGGGCTCACAGTACTCTTATTTACATGCATTTATGAAATTGGTCCCCAAGTCAGAATGTAATGCCCAGTTCTTTGTTTCCAGGCATTTAAACTTAACATTATTTGTATGTGCTAAGAAGAAAGATGACATCATAAAGCCATACCTCAAATTCTTCAGAAAAACCATTACTTGCATGTAAATCTGCAACATGTTTTGGAAAATGCTTTATTGGAATTGCTCCAACATCATCTTAGGGGTGGGAAAAGACAAAAAATATATTTATGAAGAATAAAAAGCCAGCGACATATAAAGAAGTTTATATGTAGGTAATCCACACAATATCCTGAAATAAAATTTTTGCCATGAACTTTGGATATACCACTCCCCAAAAAATAAAACTACTCTTTAACACCATTAACGTTTCTAAAATCATTCTCTAACACTTATACATTTCTAAATGACTATTCAGAAAGAAGAGATAGAAAATGTCTTGCTAGGTTTTGCTCTGTCTTTAAGCCCCCCAAATCAAGGTGCTGATTCTGCAAGATGCTGAGCTTGTCTGTAAATTGAAGAGCACTCAGAACTCCCTGTGAAGCCAAGGGGAAATGGGAGGATCAGCAGTTTGCTACAAGATGTTCAAAGGGAGAGGGTAGGAGCAGAGCTCTAAATAATACTGATAAAGAAAGAATGATCAGGCAGAGTTGTCTGGGTGCTTTAGGCTGATTAGTGTTGCACTGGGACTCTCATACAGTACATGGACCAGCTGCATAGTCCCAAGCCTACTGAATTAATGCAGCATTATGCCAGTAGTATAATTTTAACTGATGTGTTGCATGTTTGCATTGGCATCCAAAGGAAACAACAACTAATTTTCATCTTTTACTGCATTAGCGAGTACTTCCAGTAGGGTTTTTCCCCCCCATTCTCCCCATGATTTTATGATTACCTATTGATAATAATCTTATGTCTGATCCTGGGAGTATTGACCGCAAATTTTCACATCAGGCTTTTTACTTCGAGTTTTAAGTGAAAGATTTAAGTTTAAGACTTTCTGGATACCCACAAAGACAATATCTACATTCTCAACCAATAAATGTGATTCACGCAACTTCTGGGTCCTGATACTCAGTCTGAATTTTCCATCTGATGTTTATATTTCAGGACATCTCCTTTTTACTTTATACAAATACAGAAAAACACTCTTGTGTAGAACATTCATTAGGGATCATGTCAAAAACCTTTGGGACTTTTAATCTTCTGTTTCCTGCAAATATGCTATGTAAACAAAGTCATCTGTTCTGTTAATTACCTGTTAAAGGATGGCATTATTTCAGCTAGTTTTGGTTCTGAAGAATAATTTTTTTTTAAAGCCTTTCATGGATTAAAAATATTTTTATTTCACAATTGGTAATTTCATCACTGTTTCATATGAGAAAGAAACATCAAAAACATTGAACAAGGACCTGTTATTTACATCAACAGATGTTCAGCATTTAGGCCACCTAATAATTTTAGCTTTCAGTTACCAAAAATTCATTGATTTATATTGAGATCCATCTGGTCTTCCTCTTACATGAATGGATCTGAATACAAAAAGTGAATTTATCCAGTCAAGCCTAAGAGAAGCTGAACAAATGTGTAACACTATCTTCACACTTCGGAGATGAAACCTGGCATAAAGTGTTTATTCTAATGATATGCAAACACAAAATCAGAAGGGAAGGTAAATGACCCGAAGAGCGAGGACAGTAAGGGAGAAAGAATCTCAGGTTTGGTGTAATTACTGTTTTATTTCCTTGCCAGTGCTAATCTCCCAATTCAATCACTTCTGACTCCAGGAACATATTTTGTATCTGCATGGCAGGTATCACTTGAAACTACTTAAAGGTTGATAGTGGGTCCTAATACTATCCTGTAATTCATTATTTGTTCTGAATTCATCTTTGAATTACGCTGTGAAGTGCCAGGGCATTTTCTGTGAATAACTGCAATTCTCCTATCTCTGCCAATGAAACCCTACAAAAGGAAAACCTAATATTTAATGAGATCTGTGGAGTGTGCTTTTAGTCATAGTCATAATAAAAAATTAAACTTAGCAGTTACAAAATGCTCTTCCTGCTCTATGCTCTTTGCCAGTATTATAACACAGTCAGTCTCACTTGTTGTAAAATTACACTGCTGAAACACTCGTGCAATAGAAAACACAAAAACTGCTCACTTGACCTCTGCTGCACGCAAAATAAAATGAAAATATTTCCTCAGTGCTTGCAGCTGTTTCCACAAAATATTTTATGTATCTTTCAGTCATTTAGAAACACTTTTCTCTTTAAGTTAATATTTACCAGTATTTCAGAAGGAAAACCTCCAGCACCAAACCACGTATTTTAAGCACTCAGAATAACTGTAAATGCAATTCTGTCTTATACAATGGAAAACACTATCTCCCTGAGGTGGGCTGGTCAGGAAAAATTGCAAGAAAATTATACAGTTTTACTGCAATATAGTTAATGATAGAGAGTAAGAGCAGAGACTCCCTATAATGATTGCCACTTGACATTCATATGTAATCACGTTTTCTGAAATCAAGCTATATCCCTGTCTATTAACCATTTAGAAAAAGGTTATGCATCTCCTAACAATAGCAATCAATGCAAGAGGCATTTAAAGATGCCTACAATTCTGTTACAGCAGAAGTCTAATGTTTGGGATTTATTTAATTACACGTGTTTACTAGTTATCTACACAAGGGCTGATTTTGCTCCCCTTAGTCATTCCAGGGGAACCCATCCCCCTGTGCAACAGCACAGTTTGCAAAAGCATTACTTGTGGAACAAGATATCCTTTTCTCATGGGTGAAAATGTGGCTCGGGATCTGCTGCAGAATTAATCTATTTAAGTTACTTTTCATTCTACTCAGACTGAAAAAGCTGGGAGGGCTGCACGTGCTCCTCTGATACTCTTTGAGGAGGAAAGAAAAGAAACAGTTTCTCCAAATGACTGTGGTGGATATGGAACCAGAAGGTGCCAATAATATTCTGCACTTGTATCATTTTTACGAGAGGCTCACAGAGAACTTTACCAGTAGTAACAATGCTAGTAAAATCTGTAAGTTAAAGAAAACATTGTAATTGCAAATGAAATGCAGATAGATGAGGCACATATCCATCCTGCTGGTAAAAAGAATAGGTCATGTTCTATACATAGGTGACAAATTCAATTAAAGGCAGAAATACAGCAGAATATGTTGCTGGTGTAATCCTCTGCTTTGTGACAGTGAACTAGAGCTATTTAGTGTAGCTCAGATGGCTACACTAGCAGCCATTTCTAGTGAGGCTACACCTCAAATGGCTAGAAGGCACAGCTTATCTTTGAGACAACTCTGTAAGGTGAGGATATTTCCCTTCTGTGTTACCTACAGGAGAGAATATTAGTAACCCTAGTCTCTGCCTCCATCAAGTGCACCTGTGTTTATTAGTACAAGAGGGTACCAATCCCTGGTTTACAGATGTTACGGTATGTGAAGAATTCATATGGCCACACACAAGGCAGCATCTTCCAGCAGCTAACACCAATCCACAGAACAGTTGACAAAAAATACCTGAGACTGGGAAGACTGGAGCTGGGGGAGCAGAAATCACTCGAGGTGACGTATTATCTTCTAAATAAAAGTGAGCAGTCTGGAAACATTTTCTAGAGGGGAAGAAACATAAATAAATATTGCAAAAAATAAAACATTATCTGAGACCTTTCGGAATTCTGGCATTATTGAGTAAGAAAGAAATCACGGTTTTGAAAACCATTTTTCATGGAGTGTCAAATACTACTCCTACAGTATAAATATTCCCCCAACACACCACCAAATTATGCATACAACTTGAAGATACTACATTAACTCAGCATAATACATAGTTCATGCATCTTTACCTATACCAGAGGCAGAAGATAGAGCACACATCAGACATAGTGAAAGCTGGAAGATGAACTCTGCAACAGGAGCTACTGTAGATGCTGCACAAGAACTCCAAGTGTAAAAAATGCCATTGTCTTCCTTGCTTATCCAAATTCGCACACATAATTAATGTTCCCTTTCATGTGATTATGCTAGCCTGAAGATGGAGCAGTGTACAAGATCAGTTCTGGTAATTTGTTGATAGATCCTACTGCAGACACGGAAATGCAATAAAAGGCAACATGCCCTGTAACAGACAAAACGGCGGCTCTGGAACTACTATGACTGGGGCTAAACAATTTTTTTGTAATGTAATTGCAGCACCGAGGGACACCATAACCAAGGAGGACTTCCTGAAGTTGACAGGGGAATTTATAATTCCAGGAGATGCTAGCTTTGTTGCAAAAACATTGAAGGATGAATACAAATGGAATCAACCTGAAGTATGACCCACAATGTTATTTGTATCTGTGCTGTAATCCAGATGTGAAGATAATAAGAATAGCATCTGTTAAGAGTCCAAGCTATTCAAGGGACTAAACAACCAACTGCTGCTGTAAGCATTGCAAAGCCTCCTTAATTAAAAAATCTCCATGTGATTAGACATGCTAATAACATTCTTTACTCTGGGTCACTTAATCTATTTGAAATATTATTCACTAATCATTAAATTTAAAAAGAAATATATGCATCAGGAAGATATTAATCTCATTTTATATTTACAAGATTCTGCTTCTTCAAAGCTGTTGGCTGAAGCTATTATATGATCTTTTACTATTTTGTGTAATCACTGGTGTTTTAAGTTCTTCTGTACTGTTCCTGTATCACTGTATGGATAAAACCCCTCATATAATTGTTATAATCAAAAAGAAATTTTGAGGCTACTTTGAGAAACAGATAGGGAATATGTGGATACTGTCATTCTTTCCAGAACCATTAATGTAGATCATAATGACTTTGGTAAGCTTATTTGAATTAAGCCTCTGGGAAACCTGCCCATACTCTCGGAATGTGTTGGGAATTTTTTGTCTGTGTACAACGCAGATTCTCTTAAAACGTAAGAAAAAGTGGACAGCTAGAGTCCTCTAAAAGCATATTTGTGATGGTCATAGAGGGGCTTTGGCTTTGCATGACATGCTTGGAGTAAGACTATCCATTATGTACTTAGCTTTACTTAGAAACGGCAATTTTGGATGCAGACCAGGAACACATTCAGGATGTGCTTGGGAACACCTTTCTAATTTTTAGAGAGGCTCTAACATTAGCATCCCATAGAGTCAGTGCCTGCTGAGGTGACAGAGGCTGTCTCAATGCTAGCAAAATACTCAAGAGTTAGTCTCAGGACTGTGTGCAAAATGTCTGTAAGAGGTAGGCAAGTATCAAAGTACTTCAAATCACTAAACAATTTTGGAAAGTCTGGCCCTGCCTGATGGGCACCGAGAATGCTGATGTACTGTGTTTATTAAAAACAGCACCAACCAACCAAACATGCCAACCAGCCTGACTGGCACAGGTTGCCCAGAGAGGTGGTGGATGCCCCATCCCTGGAAACATTCAAGGTCAGGTTGGACGGGGCTCTGAGCATCCTGATCTGGTTGAAGATGTCCCTGCCCACGGCAGGGGGGTTGGACTAGATGACCTTTAGAGGTCCCTTCCAACCCAAACTATTCTATGATTCTATGATTAAAGCTCTAAAACCAAAAAATGTGCTCCCCCTAATACCTACTGCTTATGAACAATGATCATACATAAAGTTTATGGACTAACATTACAGAGTTTTGTCACCTCCTTGCCTGAGAAAAGATTGAGCTAAAAAGAATTTAATTAGCATAATGGCTTTCACATCTAAAGCAGTACTTAAAATGTCCTCATAATATGCCATACATTCACTATCCCCTACTGAGCCACTGTATCTTTAATCTTTAACAAGATAATTGTGGCTGAACATAAATTACATCCTTAGCACATTTGGGAGACAAATTCATAGCAGTTGACTTAACCTGTAATAAGACTCATAAATAGGCACTCCATCTGCTTCTGCATCAGCAGTAAAAGCCTTCATGACTAAACCTAATGTTAATAACCATGTCTCGTTAATTATCACTTGTTGTTAATGAAAAAAGTGATGACTATTTCAAACTTCCAGACAAAGGTCCCATCACTCAATGTTAACCTGATTATTTAATTTACACCTTTTATCGCAGCATTTAGATCTTCAACCTAAAACTGTAATTTGTAATTTAGACATCGCACTTCTTCGAACACACACTTTATATATGGAGATAGTGCTAAGCCACTGAATTAATCAGAGTGTCTGTATCTGTACAGGAAGGCATGCAGCAGCAGCTCTTCAGTTTAACAGGAGGGATACTAGATCTGAATGAACACTTAAGTGTGAACTACTTGGGACAAGAGTACGCCTCAGACTGCAGAGGCCATCGTTTTCCTGGTGTGTGGGCCCCTGGACCGTGGCTGAGGATATGTGCTGCCTACTTCTCCCCTGGGGCAGGGACTGCTCAGAGCTTGACTCGGACTGTCACTGAAGCAGGCAACACAGCACGGCGCTGTGTGTGCGTGTGAGTGCGCGTGTGTGCAGGGTGTTCACCGCTCGCGTCGGCTGAGGAAGGGAGCTCAACCTGGGAAGTCAGAGGCATCTGTGACAGGATGGGTTTGCATATCCAGTGCTTGCCCAGAATGGTCTTAGAGGCATGATTACTTCTTTCTCTGAGAATTTCAGGGTCTTTTGTGCTTACAGGATATCTCCCCATAGGTATTCTCAAACACTTGTTAGAATTTTTTTTAAATGGTTCCGATCATTTAAAGATCTGATGGTTCCAAACGATCTTTAAATGGATCCTCAGTGGATCCAATTATTCTAATTATTCCATTTTTAAATGGTTCCAATTAATTTTTAAGTGCTTGTCAGCTGAAATTTTAATTTTCAAATTTTATTAACTTTTATTTATTTCTAATTATCATTTTTAAATGGTTCCAATTAATTTTTAAGTGCTTGTCAGCTGAAATTTTAATTTTCAAATTTTATTAACTTTTATTTATAATTTGATATTACATAGTTGAGAAGTTTTTCCTTCATGGATGGATGAGTGTGGCCTTTTTAAGTTTAAATCTGTTTTTAGTGTGTCTCTGCATGTGTGAGTTTAACTATCCTTACAGAGGGTTCTCAACTCTGTTCCCATAAACCTAACACAGGATTCAAGGCATCAGTTCAAATCATGGATAAGAAAATGAACATTCTCTGACAGCTGTGTTTCAAAGATATAGGGCGGTAGAGGAAAGTTAAAATTTAAATGACTACTCAGGGTGTTGTCTGTCATTGGGTTGATCATTTCTGAAGCATTGCTGTCATGTAACTCCTAGGAGGCTTCATGACAGCCAGCTGATATTCAGTATGTTTATAGATAGAAATGTAGCTGGAACTGCATTAGCAGTTTGCTGTTGACATTATTAGAGCTAGTCTCTTACTGAGATTCATATGTATTTGTTGAAAAAGAATCTTCAATAGTACAACTCCCACTGACAACTGTTACGATTTTACTATTTTCCAAGCTCTTCTTATGATAACCGTTATAAAAATTGATTTGCACGAATAGCCTGACGTTTCTTCCTATACATCATTTCATCAGCTTTATTTTCATTGATCATTTCTATGAACTGTTCCAAAAGAGTACACGCACACATAAGCAAGTTCCAATATATTATATGTCGGCACAGAGAAACTTTCAATTTCAGTCACCTTAACAGATAAGGTTAATTCTGCAAAATGGGAATGATGAAGCCATCCAGAAATAAAAAGAACAGAGCAAGGAGATTCAAATATCCCTGCTGCATCTCTGCTGCAAGGACTCAGTCAAGTAGACAGATACCGAGAGAGATGGATAGTCTCTAGATTTTGATAGAAAATTCTCTCTAAAGCTGTAAAAAAAATCTATCTGGATGACAAGGCCATTAAACAGGCAAAAGAATCTCCTTGTTTATTCCACTGTAATCTTAATCATGCTGAAGAAATGAAAGGAAAATGACATTGCCTGAAAATTGCTTGAATTAAAAGATTTGATACACAGAACTAGAGTAGTTCAAAATCGTGTATTTTCCTACTAGTAATTAGACAATCTTTAGACAATATTGCCATTAAAAGTTTTCATCCCTGTCAGAGAAATGAATATTTTATCACAGAAAGATTGAAATTGTGCCTAATGAGATAGTGAAGAGATTGGGGAATTTCCTCAAGTGCTGATTAACAATTTCATGTAAAAAAAACCCCTCAAAACCCAAACAACAGATGGTACAGAATTATTTTTCTGATACAAGTCATTCACGTGAAGAACAAAATAGTTTTGCCTTTTTTTAACCTTGAGAAACTGGAACTTGTCGCTCTTGGTAGTTAGTTGTTTTTTAAACCAAATAAAACACCTTTTGCATATTAAACACACCTTTTGCATATTCAAATTAGGAGAGAATAGCAGAAACAACTCAAAGCACTATTCACTCAAATACCCAGCTAGGATATACCAATGCAATTTTTTTGAGTACTGTTGCCAAAGGAATATAGAAAAACTTCTTCTAAACCTAAACTTTTTATGAACTTTAATGAGTGAAAATAATTGGCCCACATAAAAAAAGGCATTATAAAAAGAAACATTGGGAGCTTACATAAATTATTTCAAAATCAACTAAATCTAACCATAAAAATGCTTATAGACCTTATACTAATATTTTCCAGGCATAAAGAAAACTGCATAGCAATAAAGTTAATGTTCTGATTTTTCCCAGGCTTTAAAAAGAGGTGAGGGTCTTGGCACCTTTGAAAGAGGGCCTCAAAGTCCTACCTACAATACATACTGTTTATGCTTCATGCCTCTGAAATAAGAAATACGTTACTGGTGTTATCATAATGGCAAGAAAATTTTCTTAAGGATTAACAAAAAAAGAGCTCCATATCTTATTTTGTAGTACACAAGAAATACAGAAAAGATTAAATTCAAGTTCAAGAAGATATTACAGCTAACGGGATTTTTGTTTTATTTTGAAAGACCTATGTTACAGAATTGTTCATTCCCAGAGAAAGAATACGAAATGAACACAATGTTATTCGACAAAAACAAGCTTGTAACGTGTAGGATTACTATAACTGCACTGTACAATCTGGGTCTTAAAATGGATGGCGTTCTTTGGCAAACAGAAGAGATTTCAAATACTATTTAGCTTCAGGGATGAATCCCTTTGGAAGATGAATATGAACGTTCATGTTGTATAACATGGAAGACAGAAAAAGGTTCTCGGTATGAAAATGGTCAGCTGGAAATCCTGTGACAGACAGTGTAATTATCCAACTAGACATAAACTAGGAAATGAGTTGTGCAATTCTTATGGCAATTAACTACTTCTTTGGAAAGAAGAAGAAATCTTCTGAAAATTCATTGCTCAAAAGTGTCTTTAATCATGCCGAAGGCTGTCTGACTCGCTAGCGCACCTTGCCTGGAACAAAGGAAGCTTGAACTCAATTTCTTACGCCTAGTCTGTTCAGGGCCAGGATGTATTCTGTTGTCCCATTCAGGGACATACCCTGCTGGGCCAATAGAAAACCAGTGTCAGGAAACTAGAAGAAAACTCAGTAAGCACAACCCTGACATCATAGCCTAGAGATTACAGTAATCAGTAGCTTGGAAAGGGCAGCCTGGGGTCTAGTTCCTGGTTCTTCACCACTTTTATACATTCCAGATTAAGCAGGATTGAGTAGGGAAGAAAAAAAAGAACAAACAAGCTCTGGAAGCATCTGCAAGGTGTTTGGGCCTGCCTTCCCCCTTGTTCGTGCAACTCCTGGAAGAGCAAGGTCCTGTTTCTTGCTGCAAGTTTACGTGTCAGCACTACAGAAGCAGTAATAGGATCAGGTTCCTGGCAATCACCAAACACCAAGAATCTCCATGGCTGGAAGTTGTTGCAACTTATTTCCCCCTTCTGGACCACTGCGTTTCCTCCCTGGCAACCTGCACCCCCGAGAAATTGCTAGGGTTGTGCATGGATTTTGAAGGCCCTATGAAAGCTTAAGCAGATCTGTCCCTAGGAAGACTCTCTGGCTTTACCTAGAACCAATGAAACAGAGCCAGACAAAGGCTTGAGCACTGCCACATACTGTCACGTGGTTAACTAGATTCCTGGTATGCTTTTAGCTCAGGCCAGCTTGCATTATTTTGCACAACGCTTGACAGAGTTTGGGTTAGCACAGGACAGAGACCATCCCCGGTAGGTGATGCGAATGCAGCCACTCTGTTTTCTTCCCCTGTGAGGGAAAAGACTGCAGCTGTATGGAAGAGATCTGTGCCATGCCAGCTGGGGCTGGAGAAGAGTCCCCGGTCTGTTTCATTTCACGGTATAGATATAGTCTTTTGCCCTCACTGATTATGTTATCATGACTTCTTATAGGTATCACTTCTCTTCAGCCTAATTTTTTTTCTTACTGTCTTATCAATTTATCAAGTCACAGAGAAACACGCCCATGAGGGAACCAGAGCATGTGTGTGCACATGAAACGCATCCTTAGTTACCCGCTGAATGGTTTGAAAGGCTGGGGGGCAAATTTTGGTTTGGCAGAATCACACAGTAGAACAACTTTTTAATCACAGAATATCGTAAGAGCTACTCAGTAAGTGATCTTAAAACATTTATACTATTATAGTATCATTACACTATCCCATTTCTATCTTGCATACAATGTCAGCTACAGCACACTCCTACAGCCCTATATGAATTGCTTATTCACATAGTCCTGTTGAGGACCATAGACTCTCATCCTAAATCGACAACTACCTTTTTTAACTGTTAAAGGATTGGAAAGATAGGAAACAAACCCATGCCATGCAATTTATTTTTCTTCTCCCTCCTGTTCTTCCCAGTGCTCTGTTAAGTCACTTGGCTTCTAAGCATTAATAATCACAAGTAATTGTTTACTAAAATCTCTCAATATGCAAATAAACTATCTGCAATGGTTCAACCCTCTGCAACAAAAAAGAATTGTAGTTGAGCATTTTGGACAGAAACCACCTTATTTTTTCAGCTTTATGTCACTGCAGCACTGGGAACAATACAAAGACACGGTGAGAGACAAGATCCAGTCTCCCTCCTGTAAACCAGCTCAATAATGTCAATCACATTTTTTAAATCAGAGCTCTTTAGAATTGAAAAAAACCACAACCAAAAAACAACTTACCTCCAGTATATGAGAATACCCACAAGAATCACTAGACAGATAAAAGTCAGGGCTGATACGACCACAAGTGGTATAACTGTCTTCTTCTCTGATTCCAGACTCTCAGCTAGACCGATACGAGACTCATGGCTACTATTACTTGCCTCTGCAGTCAGAGAAAATTGAAACAGTCCATGTTTAAATTCTGAGAAACGCACAGCATGAGTGAATGTGTCTTATAATGAGCCTACTTAATACCACTTACCTCTATTTTTTACTATGTACTGCAGAAAGTGTATACATTTGCAAACCAGCTTACAGAAAATAAGCAGATAGAGAGTAAAGCAAAGTGTTCAAGCTTATGTGACTCAGCCTTCCAGCAGTGGAGACTTCTCTTTGTAAGAATAGCAGATTGTTGTTAAAATATAGAAGAAAGTTTATTTTCATCTGTTTATTAGCTGAAAGCCAACTCAGTTAAGGAATCTGAATATATAATATTGCAATGTGTAAAGAACAGTTTGATATTAAACTGTCACTCATAATAATGCAAGTAACTTCTCTGGCTAGTAGTTTAATAGGAAAATTTTCTTACAATAGTCCCTGTGTGCTTCCCATATTGCAGTTAGGCGTTCTGTATTTTAACACATTGCCCATTCTGTAACTCACCTTGTAGATACACCCTGCTTTCTTTGAATCCAATTGCAGTACTTCCTCCCCCAACTATAATGGAGCCAGAATTAAATCTCCTACCTCCATCTTTACAGGCGATCAAATTATTATTTAGATATTGTCTAGATTTCACATTTCTGTCCGCCTTGTAATGCTGGGTGACAGAAATATTTGGGCATAGGAATCTGTATGAAGATTAAAACAATGTATTTTATAATTTCATTAAATAAGGGAACACAATGGTGGACGAGACCAATCCTGCATTTTTAACTTTGATCATACCTCAAGAAGTAAACACTTTAAAACTGTGATTTTGACACACAATGACTGATTCTTTTCAATCTGTGCAGTTTACTGTGACCTGTGACCATTATATGAGTTAAAACACAGAAATAAGCACTTTTTGCACTTGTTAGAATTAAACCCCTAGATTTTCTAAGAATGTTTTCTGCTTTTGTGAACGGTCCTAATTCAATGAATGTTCTGTATGGGAATAGAATTTTGCTGTCTAGAAATCAGTTGCACTCCACTGGGATTTCAAGGGACCAATTCTACATAAATAAAAAGCTTTCAGACAAAAGGGAAGAGGGAATGGAGTTGGATCTGAAAAAAAAGACAACAAATTACACGTTCTAAATAGGATGTCAAAAAACAAACAGCTTCACACAGTACAGATTTCCAGGCAGCTCTCTGCTTGCTTCCATTTTCTTGAGTTTAGGGGCTTTCGGGGCTTTATACGCAAAAAGGTCTAAGCTCTGATCTTGCAGACATCTTCTTGGTTTTAGTTCAAAGTACTCTAACACCCAAATCAATCACTACTCTTTAAATCCTGTAGCTCAGTGGGCAAAGTGATTGCAGGCACAAGTTGCTTCTGAAAAATCTGTTCCCAACTTTCTGGTGAGTAGGCTAAAATCAGTATTTCCTACTGATTTCAGAAGAAACTATGTGTGTGCATGAGAGATCAGAATATGATCCCTTTGAAGCATTCATACTTGCTTATCCAACTCTGGACTAATTCACAGCATAAAACCCAGTCTTATCTGTGTGATGACAGGGTTCCTTCAAATTGCATGACCAAATCCTATTAGGATTCCTTCTGTGGGGAATGAAGAGAAGGGTTCTCCTGTAATGGGGGGTTTCTTGCCTGCTTGGCCATCGCTCCAATGATGGCAGCTGAAAAGGCAGTCTCATCTATAGTAGATTTCTTTGCTTCCTAATAATTGATGTTTTTGAATCCTCTGCGTATTTCTTTATATTACTCTTACAGTTATTCAACTGAAGTTGAAAGGTTTAGGTAGCCATAGAGGTCTTATGGAGAAAGCCCTGGTTCAGAACAAGCATAAATATGCATCAACAACTACAAAGACTGGGAAAAGTTTAAATGACATTTTTTTCTGTAATGGTCACAACAAGAAGACATTTTTCATCAATTTCTGGTGAATTCACTGTAATGTATAAATAAGTTCTCAGCTGAGAGGTTTTTTTTGTTTGTTTTGTTTTGTTTTGTTTCTTTTCTTTATAATTGAATTAAGCAAAGATGTCTTTGATTTACAGGAGACCATGTTAGACATGCTCACATTGAATTTTTAGTTTATTAAAAGACAATATTTGGCATCATTTATTGGAAAAAATAATGTACATGAAATGATACTGTATAGTGTCTTTCAATAATATCTAGAAGACAAACTCTAAGTCTGTTGTACTACTGCTACTACTACTACTACTCCAGTAACGTATAATCCTTTTTGAGTTACTATCAGTAACAATTCAAATGACACCCATTATGTAAACTATAAATCTCTTCCGGTAACACTCATTCACATTAGTAATGTAAGTTTTGAAATATCAATGTTCTTTTGCTGATTTTTAAAGAAATGTTATGCGTTTCACACAATGTGGTAGCTACTTACCTACTGTACTAATTCACTTATTGATTCAGTTTTATAACACCTACCTTGTTAGGACTCCTACTAATTTCAGTATGTTTTCTATCTTCTTTTAATTTTTATTTTCTATTTTTCACATTCTACTAGCCCCAGCTACACAGAGTGTCAATTTACCACCTTTTCTTATTAGTATTCTGTTGCTCATGAGTAATACGACATCATGTGATTTAACTGTATTTGTAGGACTGGGCCGAAAATTTCCCATGCTTTGTGGATTCCATTCCTTAGTGGGTTTAGTTGAATGATACTGCCCTCTACAGATGCTGTGAGTACTTAATGGAAGTTCAATTTATTTTCTAAAATACCATTTTAACCTTGTTTGCTGGGTTTTTTTTTCCAAACATCATAGATTGTTTCTGACTTTACTCTTGGATTTTCAATACTCTAACGAGGCAATGCAAATTATGTGTCTCAATACTTCAGGTTTTCCACAATGCATTTTTAAATACAAAGGAAATGCTTTATATTTATCAGGTTTTTATCTATGTGAGGTTCAGTTTTGCCTTCTGACCTTATCCTTGGAATCACAGATCACAAATACTCTTGCTGACTTTAAGACAACTAAATAGGAAAACAGCACGAAATATAAACAGGTACAGGAGAATCTGGCTCTAAGTATTTTGGAAATATGCAAATCTGGCACAAAAAGTCTGCATCTCACTGAAATCTGAAGGTGGCATACAGAAGAAGAATGAAAATGAATGTTTTTATGAGTTAAGATGAATCAGAATCAAACTGAAGCATCTTCTTCCTTGCTCAATACATCTTAGAAAATACAAAACAAAACACATGGAGGAAATGTGCTGCTGTAAGTTAAAAACCAGAATCCCAGAGGTATGTTTCCTCTGGCAGAGGCATGGTTTCCTCTGGTGTATTTCCCTAAGGGCAGCACTTGTCTTTGTACAGAGAACTTACGTCCCTCTTAAACCTTTAAAACTAAAATTACACAATTAACACTGAAACAAATTCTGGTTTTAGCTTGTGCACCACCCAACTTCTGCTGACAGTACGCAGCTATCCAAAAGCAGAGCATGAATCTTCTCACTGAAGAATATTTCAGGTGCAGTTTTAAGTAGCCAGAAGTAGCATTCACAAGATAGACAGCTCAGCATGCACCCCCTGTTCCCTGCTTCCTTAATCACACCCACTGGCACTGTTATGTTCTCCTTTTATTACACATAGATAAACCTTCTTATTCTCTATGGCACAAAAGTATCCTCTCACAGCTTTCCATGGTATTCATTAGACTTATCCATAACTAACCTGCCTCAGAGATGTTGAATACTGATGAGTGATCACTAGTAACAGATGAGGCTGATGACTGTGATGATCCAGGAGTTAATTCTGAGTTACCTGCTTCAACTGCCCCTTCAGTGTCTCTCTCATTAAGGTCGGGAAAACTGAAATCTGTTGAAGTTTCATTATCATTAAGGCTATCTGAGGTACCTTGGCCAGAACCACTTTCTTCATCACTTGTAAAAACAGCCCAAGACTTAGACTCTGATGTGTTTTGCAATGGGACACTAGCAGTCTGAATGTGGTTCTCCAAAACTGTCAGGTCATCGTGCTTCTTAGGTATCACACTCGCTGTCAAAGTCGGTATGGATGTATAATTACGTTTGTCCGTGGCATGGTTTATCTGACTGTCTGATGCAGCAGTTGAATTTTTCTCTTCTTCTTCAGGTTTCTCAGAATGTGAGCTTATAATTAGGTTACTCTGATCCTTGTTATTGTTTACCTTTGTATTTTGTTCCTCTACTACCATATCCTGAGCTTCTCTATGGGAAGTGCATGAGATACAGTTACTTACAGGGAAGCCATCGTCATATTCATCGTAGTCATCCTCAACTACAGAAGGCCACAAGTCGGTACTGGACATGATACTGGGAGACAACCCAGAGGATTCTCTAGAAGGAACCAGCAACCTACTCAAAGTTACAGGGATCTCACTTTTGGGAGGAACAGCCGTAACAGCCGTAACAGAAATATGTACATTTGGTAAAGGAAGAGTGTGATGAATGGACACGTCAGAATCAGAAACCACTGCAGGCATATGAACAGGATCAAAACCAAGTGTAGAACTTGAAGAGACACTGGCAGCCTCACTTCTTTCAAAAACACTTGAAGAGATGCGGCTGTCTGCAGGAGTAGCTACATGTGGTAACGTATCACCTGTTAGGAAGGGAGTTGTTACGGCATTCGCTGCTTGGGGGGGAAAGGCATTTGTATTTTCTAAACTGGTCAGCTGGAATGAAACATCGCTACTGTACAATGAAGGCATAACCTGCTGAACATCTTCACTGCTAAACAAACTGGATGAAACATATTCCTCACTTGCATAAGAAACAGATAAACCTTGAAGTGACGCTGTGGGCTTACTAAAAGTGTTTGACAACATATCAGCAACGGAAGGTGCAGATGCAGAATGCCGGATGGTTTCAGTTGTAGCAGAACCTGGCGCCATTTGATGCAATATTTGGTCAAATGTAGAACTATCTTTATGAACCCTGGAGCTTTCAGCCAATATTGGATCACTAGGCACAAACGCAGCCGTGTTAAGCAGAGTGCCATTGCCAGAAGATTGGAAGGAGGATTGCAGTAACGCTTCGTTATTTAATGTAGCTGAGGTCTCATAAAGGTATGGCTGAGTCGAGGATAACATTTTGCTATAAGCAGGGGCAGAGAGAGCTTGATCTGAGCTTGCACTAAGCATAGGTTTAAGCAAAGTGTCATCAAAGGCTGGAGTTGTAACATGCAAAGGCTGAACGGAAAGGTCATTTTCTGTAAGTTTACTAATATCATGGTCAAATATCTTAGTAGTGGGAAAAGCAAGAGAGACTGGAAGGATTCCCTTTGTGCTAGAAACAGGAAGTGGGCTTTCTTGCAGAGACGTATTCTGCTTAATTACATCATTATTAGAAACAGATGTAGAAAGTTCAGGTATCACTTTACTTTCAGCATTGGAAGCCATTTCACTTAAAGAAGAGGAAATTTGTAGTTCTCTCTCATCTCCATATATAACATCACCTTTTTGAAGCATCTTATTAACATCACTAAACCCAGATGATTCATATGTAATTTCATCTACAGAATCAGAGGAAGAAACGTTAGGTACTGTCAAAGTATCTGTATCAGGCAAAAGGGACTCACTACCAGAGTATGCTTCAGACCAATCCATATCACTAGATAGAGAGCGTGTAGGCTGCAGCAAAGTATCAGCTTGTGACATTACAGAAGAAGGTTTATGTACCAGTACATTGTTATAGCTGCTAAATAAAGGATCTTGACGAAATACGTCAACAGAATCATGCACAAATTCTGTGGAGTCATAGGAAACAGTAAAGCTTTGGAGGGAGCCCACATTACTAGACAAAGCATAAGGAAGTTCAGACATTGTAGATAGTACATGCATATTTAAATCACTGCTGGATGGTTCAACTTGAGAAAATATGTGAGTTCTATTATGACCAAATATCAGTGTCTCTGAAGCAGCATGAGTAGTCTGATGTGACACCACATCAGCATATTGAGCAAGGCTTGGCTGTATTAATGTATCACCCTCTGCCAATGTCAAAGAAGCATGCAGGGACACCTTATCACTTGCAACAGCTGGAGTAGCACTTTGTGGAAACATTTGAGAAACTGTATACAAACGGTGAAAAATGTTACTACTGGAGGAAGCAGAGGAAAATGTAAGCAAAGGTACATCATCATAGGAAGACAGGGTGGGTTCAAATGACACATCAACACTGGGAAATACAGGTGTAGCATGCAAGGTCACATCACTATCTGATGTAGCAGGGGTAGTGTCGAGCATCTGAGAGTCAAACAATAAAGGGGTGACTAGAGGAAACACTTCACTACTGTAGGAAGGTTGAAGAGGTATCTCACCATTATAGACTGGTTGAGTTGTCTGAGAGAGTACCTCACTGGCAGCAGAAGCAGAACCATATTCTCCAGAGCTTGAAGAGATAGAGTGAGGTGATAATTCAGCAGAGGAGAAAGCAAAGGTAGAATAACGTGGCAATTCTAAATCCGCATCTGAAGTGTCTTGTGAAATCACTGGGCTGCTGGGATAGGGCACTGTAGCTGGCTTTAATCCCTCTACATAAGATAATTGCCTGCTATCCAATGTATCAACAGATTGAGTTGCCAGATCCATAGCACTATGAAATGATAAATTTCCATCAGCGGAAGAAGTACGCTTTGGAGGCTCATCAGAGCTTGAGGGTGCTACACCTTCTGAAACATACTTAATGGAGCCTTGGGAAAGAACATCATGCATGCTTATATCTGGGCTTCCTGAAGGAAGGGTGTCTTCTTGGGACCTCTCCTCTGTAACCAGCTGTGCTGAAGAAGTGGTAACAACTGAACTCCAAAAGTCATCAGATTCCTGATGAGGTTTAAAAGGAGACAATAAGAAATCTTCGTCACTATGGCCAGTAGTGGTTCTTCTTGTTGGTTCAGTGCCTGAAGAAAGGTATATGTATTCTTCTTCTATGCCTTTGGTGGAGTCAATGAGTTGAGGAGGAATTCCAGTAATTGTTTGGGATTCCAAAAAAGGATCTTCCTCTTCCTCAGAAATTTCACTAACAGGTGGAGAAGTAGGGTAATAAACTGCTTTGAAAACATCATCCTTACCATGCAATTCTTCTCTTGTTAAGTATCTATTTGTTTTAGCTTCATTGGGTTTTGTCCCCATTTTTTCTTGACTGTAGCTGGATGTAGTCACCTGGAAATCTTTCCTCATTTGGTTTATTCTACTGTCAGTGCTAGGAATCACTGCAGTTTCTTCATCCACCTCTGTTTCCTTTTCATCAACTTCATCCTTTGAAAAAATATCATAGCCGAAGACAATTAAAAATGTTTACAGACACGGTACACAAATGAAAACAAGAACTGCAATAATGCATTTTCCTGGCTCCAAAAAAACAAGAGAGGCAAAACAAGACAACACTTGAGAATACTGTTGGTCTTAAAGCAAAATATTTAGCTGCAAGAACAGGTACACTCATCTATCTTGAAAATATTACTTATTTGCAACACAAACAAAAAAATCCTGTGTCACAACAACTTCTTAAATGTTGTGTCACTTTTACTCTGTTTGAGAGACAAGAAGCACTCATAGTATTTATTTACGTTACTAAAAAGCTCTACCTCTTTCCCAATAAAATGCAATCATATAGGCAGTACACATCAATGAAAAAATGGTTTTGCTATCAGAATGTCTTAGAGATTTGCACTAATATCCTGATGTTGATTAAATTGTCATAGTAACAGAATTTGTAAAAAATATTTATGACCTGTCCTCAAATCTGCTGAATCTTCAGAGTTTTCTGGAAAAGAAGATTTCAGGATGGTCAGCATGACTGTAACAGTTTCACAAGTGTTGTGAGTGATACCACCTAGTCTCTGTTATGACCCTTTGTTTGCTGAACATGAATAATGATACTTTGTGAAAAATCTGTGTTAGAGTTTTGACTTTTAAGGACAGATCCAAAAAGAAAAAAAAAATTACATGCCTAAATACAATCAGAATTTAGGCAGTCCTTGGGGATCTAAGTTCAAATCTTTTCGTCCCCTCTCCAACTTTCCCTGTCCCAAATCAAACAATGTAATGTGGAAACATCTAACTTGCTCAGCAGGCATTTTTGTTTTGACCTAGACACAGCAGCGCCTGCAGCTCTGTGCTGTGCCCCCATCTAGAACTGCACCAGAACCAAACCTGTCCAAGCACAACTCTGCAAACTAGAATGAGGGGCACATTCAGTTTCTGAAGGGACTTGATTTGATAGGCATACATAGCCCTAAGAGACACCAGCAGGACAGAGCCTCTCGCAAAATACAGCTGCAACTCCTTTTCCTTTTGAAGATCTGGCTTGGTGATGTGGTGGCAATACCCACCTGTTTTTATTCAGAGGCATAATGTTGAGAGAAAACACCCAGAATATAGGAGACTGGGACACAGTTACCAGTCTAAGAAATCCTCAGTTTCCACTATATTTTAGGCTGAGTAGATCTCTCACTCCTGCACTGAAGTGAACAGGGCACAGCAGAGAGAGGAATGTAAAATCAACAGCCTTTGAAAGAAAGTGCCCAAGATGAAGCACTGCTGAATAAACTATTAACTGGGGCACTCAGCTAACAGGAGTTTTTAGCTTTTATCCAGTCTCACCAGAGTGGGGGCTTTAACCACTAGGCTAGAGCCGTGCTTCACACTGCAGTCCCTTTTTTGTATCAGGAACCTCTAGTGCACTCACACAATATAAGGTACCTCAGACATGACTCTCAGGTTTGGATTTCATCCCAAGGGCTAAACACCTAAAATGCAGCTCCTAGACTGTGTGTCCTCAAACCTGGACTGGACTGGACAGGCCCTTGTTTCTGAAAATCTGCTTTCTGTAGGGCAATGCCTGCACTTTTGAACTTTCTTGGTTCAAGTAAAAATCAATTGACATTCACTGGCACTCAGTTACTGTGCTGACAGATGCAATATAATAATCTAGAGACGCAGCTTACATCAACAGAGAAATAACTGTGTTATTGGTTACTCAGTGTCCACAAATACAAGGGAGGGTAAATAGGTAGACAGGTAAGCACAGGCTGTCAATTTAACTAACAGGGACTTGCCGCTCAGTGAGAATATTGTGGTAATAGATCGAAACTATAAAATAAAAATTCTGAGGGATTACTTGATACAAATGTAGGTCTTATTGAAGGAACTGCCCATGTTGTAAAATCAGTATTAGAGACTGTTAAAAACTTCATTGTGATATTTTCACCTCTTTCCTTGCTGGGACACCAGAAACCTAGTTACCAAATATGAAGTCTGCAGAGGTTATCATAAAAACATCCAAAATTGTGTAAAATAGAGTTATACTGTAAAGTCTAACTTGAGTTCAAGAAGTAAACGACCCTCCAGGAATTTTGGAATAACTGTTAAATTCAACCGATAGCACCCTGATAGCAGACACACATGAATCTCACTCTTCAGCACAACTGCCTTCCTCCCTTACTTTAGTTTACTACATGCTAAGACCACCATAAGCAAGCCCAAGTCAGACTGCTCTTTAAACAAACTAAAAAGCCCAACACTGGGTGACAGCTTTGATTCTGCTAAATGAATAATTTTGTCAGACTCCACTCAGAGGTGACAGTAACTCGATGTCCCATTTTCAAAATATTTAGGCATATCCTGAGATATCCCTTACTTCTCCATGTATCTCCAGCTCCAGAGAACTAAATAGTGAGGTATTTCTAAAGTTATCTAGGGAGAAATATAGCAGAAAGAGAAGGCTGTATATGCATATATATGTATGTATATATAAATGAAGATAATACATTCAGTTGGTGACATAGTTTTGTAAATTTTCACAGAGTATCAATTCAATTTAGTTGAAATGTCTGTATCTGAAATACTCTCTTAAAAGTAAATGAATGCTATACCTCATATTCTTCAGTTTCATTCAGTTCAGGAATGAGGTCAGCCTCTATAAAACAAAAATACACACCGTATCATCCAACATTTTAAATTCACAGAATTATTAATTCTGCAAGGACTCAACTGATTAGTTAATAAGTTCATTGAGACCCAGTCTAAAATGTTTTATAGGATTGTGTTTGGAGAAGTGGCCAACCACCTGGGTTGAGGACTAGCTCTAAGGGTAGCAATGCTCATCTAGACAGGACACGTTCAGCCACAACAATTTTGCCTGGCTCCATCTAATTTGATGCTGCAGCACATGTTGGATCTGCACTGAGGTACCACATCCTGGCCAGGGAGAACCAAGTTTATGAGAACGTTTTCTATGAGAAAGTACAGTTTAATGCAGAAATACAGAAGAGAGGAAAAAGCAAGTCTGGAAATCAACTATTTCTCTACATTTAATCTGAAAGCTCTGAAGATATTATTGTAAAATGATCTGTTCTGTAATTTTCATACAGCAAATTCCTCACTTGTACACCCAGACTTGGAGGTAGGTACTAGTGCAACAGCCATGCCACCATATTCAGCATGCAGTAGGTTGCCTGCCTCCGTCAGGGCAGACCAAAGAGACTCACCCTTCCCAGAGTCCAGTGCTTAAAGCCTTTTTCAGACTCCCACTCCACTTGATTTAATGTAAGGACATGAACCCAGTTGTATCACATTCCACAAAAAGTCCCTAATAAACAGGTACTGGGCGCTCTGTGAAGAACTACTCTAAAGGCTTTTGAGGCCTCCCCACTTCTCATAAATAAAGTTCAAGCAGGATCGAGAAATGAATCTCCTACAGCCCAGGTGAAAATCCTTCTCTCTAAGTTTAGAGGTAGTCTCTCACCTTCTTTCTCTCTGTCTTTTTGGCCAAATCCAATATTGTACTTCTGATGGTGGTCAGCAAGACAGACTTCAAAGCAGGTTGCAAGAAACCTACAAATCTCTGGTAGGAACTGGCATAGGCCTCCAGTGATGAAATCTAACACTCCTCCCACAGCATCAACTCATCTTACTGCTCTTTTGATCCAAAGAAAGGTCTACTCCCTTTCTGAATCTTTCTAAGGCTGTCTCCTGAGCAATGTCCTAGCGCTCTGTCTGTACACCAGTGCTAGCACGTATTCTGAGGGCTGATTTGCACTAAGCGAAAATGCCGGTCTCTTAGCCTGGGGAGCGATTCTAACAGCAGCATCACACAGAGCTCCACGTCTGCATTTCCTCCACAATTCCCAAATGAATTTTCCTCAATACACTAGTATAAAGTTGGATATATCTTTATATGGCTTATCTCTGCAAAGTCAGATGGGGATCTATGACTTAATTTGTATTCTCTTTGGTCTGTCCGTATCTTCCTTTCAAAACAAATTGAGACATGTATTATATGCAACATACACTAGATAAAGTTTATCAAACTAACAAGCTCATACAGTTTTATTTGTGGATTATAGCATGCAAACAAATTTTGACTAAACAATGCTGCACAAAATCTTCATAAATTGTTCTTTTGTAGCAAACATTTCTGAATTACCAAGTACTGAATTAACCTTTCATTAACAAGATAGAGAAAAATTGTCTTACCTCTGACTCCTGGAAGCCTAGGAGGCTCCGGGGCAGGGTGGGGAGGGGAGTGGAGGGGAGGAAGGGGTGGAGGAAATAATGACATTCCCTGGCTTCTCAATGGTATATATCAAATATTGTAGACATTAGTTTGAAAGTCTTCCCAGAGTAGACCCATATCATGTATTAGGTACTTAATAGACTTCTCTGAAAAATGTTTTTAATGCAGAAAAATTCTACCCGTTCTTTCTGTGGTCACTATTCTTGAGTTGAGCTTTAATCAGACTCAGTCAGAAAAATAAAATGTGCTGATTGTGCTGGAGTATACAGTAGGGTATGTGCTCTCAAATTCCACCAGCAGAAAACTGCAGTTTCTTGCTGTTTTCTCCATGGAGAGGCATTAACATACATATAAATATATATATAAAATTTATATGAACAACACTAAATCTTAGTGTTTAGGCGTTTTACAAAGCCTATTTAAATTTACTTGGTCACAGAAAATGTATCTGTCAAAAGCGTTAGAGACACACACTTACAGAAGTTCTGTTAATCCTGCTGCTGAGTTTTTGGTTTGACGGGAGATTATAGAAATCTGCTAACATCCCCAACCAAGAAGAACCGCACCCTCCAAAAAACAACCCATTGATGTAGGTTGATGAACAAGCTTGTTTATTTTTTCTGGAACCACATAGCTTATTCTATAGCTTACATTTTAAAATGAAATAATTAAATCATCAGTTAGAAAGTTTTGTAGAGGTCTTTTCATAGTCCATTTTAATGACAGATGAAGAAACGATAGAATAAAGACAAAAAAGGTAACTATTTCCCTACATTTATGTTCAACGCAAATCTTTAAAAAAATCTCTTAAAACAATCTGATTTGTAATTGTAGAACAACGTGCACAACATAAAACTGTCTTCATTTCTGTACTGTCTTATGTAATAAATGGCACGGCAAGAACAAAAGTAAAGCCTGTTTCTTCTGATTAAATTAGTTTTCCAATTTCTACATTTATCAGTACAAAATTAGAAAAAAGCATCCCCTAAATGAAACATTTAAGATATGCTTAGTGTTTTTTAGGACAAAAATCACAAAGACAAGTTACAAAGAAATTGCATAGTTAGACCCTCACAAAGCATTGCTGACAGCATGAGCTGCCATGCAGGAGACAGCATTTGAGAGCCGTATCCCAGCATGGGTTTTTTTGATAAACACCAACTGAAGTCTACACAAAGGAAGATGAGAGGAGAGATATATTCTTATTTTTCATTTCCTGCATCAGCAAAAGCATGTAAGTAACACCGGTATTAACTACACAACAAACTACTGCAGAACTTTCAGAGCTACACAGATGTTATCTAGAGAGTCAAAGCACACATTCAGATAGTTATTCAAAATCCAATTCTAATAGCAAACGAAAAATTGGTAAATAAAGGTTGGACTTTTATCAAAGCTGACTAAAACACTATGTATATGATTCCCTTCATTTTCAATGCAGGTTGTGTAGCTACATCACTTAGGGCACCCGGTGACTTTTACTAAACGGAAACTAACTGGAAACAATGTTAACGTGCACACACACTATGTCACAAGATGAAAGGCTGCCACTCTGAACAGTTTACGAAAAACCCAAAGAGCAGAGGTCTCAACTATGATCGTTTGCCCAATGTCATATCAGAGCTCCTGAGGCTTCCACAAACTGAGGCAGAGAGCCCGAAAGAGGTCCTTCCTCCTACGAAGCACTGCCGAGAACGAGAGGGTTTAAACCTGGTCTGTGGATCACGCGGAGCCTGCAGAGCCCTCACTAACCACATACGGGAGGCACCCAGACAGGGTGGGGAGAAGGCATGAGAAACACTCTCTCTTCCAAGCATCTCAAAAGGAAAAGGCTAAAACAATGGTCGTGAGTTTTTTGAACACCAGGTTTGTGTTGCACAGTGTACTGAAACTTCCCTCATTAAAAGTGGCCACTCCAAGGGCAGAATTCTTCCCGGAAAAGGGCCCATCTCATGCTTCCGCATGACTCATGCCTCACTTTAGCTCTTAACATGAAGATTAATTGATCTGGAGGTGACTGCAGTGAATTTCATCTTAATTAAACTGGCTTACTCAGAGTAATTCTTGAAAATGAAAGTTTTAGCTTATGCTTTATGTGAGTCAATTTTATTTCATGTCTTCATGGTGAAGATAACTTTTCTTTCATAAATTCACAAGCAGGAGCTCCAAGAAATCCCCTTTTGCCTCAAGATCTATAAAGCAGATCACAAAACCGATTTGATGTTATAGTAGTAACCAGCAAGTTGCTCTGAACAAATCTTTCTCATTAGATATCTACATTCTCATATCTCTGTTGTTTAATATTTGCAATATTAAAAATGAAAATATTTGCAATATTTGCAACAGTTAATTCAGATGTAAATAATTAGTAAAAGTAAGTATGCAAATAAACATTAATATTAGAAATGAATGGAAGTTTTTTTCATATTTTAAAATTATATCCACGGTTGAGACAGCATCTATAAAACTTATTTTTAAAGGAGTGTACACCCATAGTAATCATACTAATTACATGGGAGGGATTTTTCCCTGAATTGTCCTCATCCAACGCTTTCAGAGGTACCGCTGTGGAAGTGTCAAAATAAAAGAACACAAAGTACATTTAATAACTTGTGTTCATTGCAGATAGGAAGCATCCCAGTTTTTCTGAAACACGCAATATATTCATTTTGGTATTTCATTTTTATTTATAAACTCTTTTTATTATTATTTTTTTTTAATTTAATATATCCTTGAAACACTTCATTTGACCTGAAATAATCTTCCTCAATTTTGAAGCTTTTGGAAAACTAAAGGAAAAACCTTAGGTAGACCTGAAGCTATTACAAATTTTCAGAACTGCCTGACATTTGAAAAAAAACCCAGGTGTTTATGCAGTTTTGATATGCAGATTATTTAACTCTCCTCTTTACAATGCTTTATTTAAAAACAAGAAAACTCAGGATAAGAATATACTTATATACATTAATCTGCTTTGATGCAACATTAAGGAGACGTATTTAAATGTTCAAATGACAGAAACCACAAAAATACCATTTTCATAGTTACGCTAACCTGTTCATATAGATATGCCTTTACATTGTTATGCCTCCTAGGTATCCTTGCACTGTATTTTCTCATTTCTTTAACAAAAAGAAATTAGTGGTGTGTCCGTGTAAAAAGGCATGAGAATATCAGACCTTTACTCAGAACTGCTAAATATAACATTTATTGCACCAAATTCTCTTGTCTGAGAATACAAATCTCAGAGAAATTTCTGCTGATATACTGGAAGGTGACATGAGTTTTCCAGTATGTATTTCCAAAGCAAGGCCCTCACTCTCCCTTCTGCTGAAATGAATGCAAAGCCACCGCTGAGTTCAGCAGAAGTACAAGAGGGATGCTGTGATCAGTGGCTCTACCTACGCTGCTAGCCAGCTGCAGACTGCCAAACGCCCCACCGTCCTCTTGCTGAGTTTGTTCCCCGGCAATATTTGCTCGCACCTCAGGTGCACTGCGCAGTGCTGCCTGCAGTGCTGGCTTCATGGTTACCCAGCCCCAGAGTGCTCCTGTCTCCCTCCCTGCCTCTGCATCCACATTTCCTTCCAAAAGGAGCCATGGCACACAGCAGGGTGGTGTGTGCAGCAACCAAGTCTCACCGACCCTTACAGCAGGGATACAACAGTAGTAGTAAGGTGGGTTATCCTATAGATATTACCTACATTGGATTTTCTTGTTCCAATGTCTGTTTTCTGAGCTTTTAAAGCTGTGATGACAGCACTGCACCAATTTGATTTGTTGAACTGACTATTGTTTAATAATGACAACACTACGCTGCTTATTTGTCATTCCATGTAGAAATGGATGTGGGGGTACGTAGATGAAATCTCAGCTGAGAAAATCTTCAAACATAAAATCAGTAAATTCTGGAAAGGAAGTGGAGGAATATAGTATCTAAGAGGTAGATAAAGGATAAACAGAAAAGTGAAGTATCAAGCAGAATGTCAGAACCTTGTCGTGGACTTCTCAGAAAACTGAAGAGAAATAGGAAAATTCTAGTAGATATTAGCATAAGACTCCAAAAATGCATTCTTCTTAACACTTTGTGTTTCAAAGACAAGTTAAATGTTTATTGAACATTCATATGTACTAGACCTGAACCTGCGTCCCCCTCCTTCAGACAAAAACGCACTATTATAAGCCTATTACCATTATTAGTTTGTAATTCATGTGGTAGAGGTTGTCGAGAATCATATTCTTTCTCACTGTAAAGGAATGTGGTTCCCTTGAAATGAAAAACTGACCTGTTTTCCCAAGTATATCACAACATTGCTAAGGACTTTGCTGTAGCTAAACAGACTTAATGAAGTGTAAAACTGAACTTACAGAATCCATAAATAAACAACAAGAATCCAGGCCCTTAGATAAAAAATGGTTTCTTGCATGATCAGAAGGTCTTTGATTTTTTCCTATGATTAATTACAGGGTTCTAAATTAAAAACACAGCTCTCACTCACTTTGATAAGAACTGGGTCTGATGCTAAAACTTCCACAGAATTTAAGGAATTATTAAGGACAAGATCAAACTTCATGCTATAGTTTCAAGTTATTTCATATTTACCAGCAGGCGGAAGAAGTAAATCTGGCTGTGAAATCAGTAAGGTTTGTTTGTTAGGCCTTTTGATTTTTTGCAAGGCAGCATTAAGAAGCAAGGGAATTCCATCACCGCAAGTCCTTTGAAATCAAACTCCAAGTAATCATAATAAATCAAATTTCAAAATCAATTGATACAGTCTTATAAGTCATATATTGAGTCTGCATTACTTGTTTCCTTAATACTTTGGCTGTGTGGATTAATTTTGGGAGGATGCTTGTACCATAGAGAAATAATACCAAACATGGTTTTATTTCCCCACATTATATTGCTAAAAGATACACTTGTGAGATTTGAAATCAGGTAGGTGTTTTCCAGAATATTCTTAGAGTTAAAAAAAATTAACATGCAATCTTTCATAGGTAATGTTTACAAGGAATGGAGAATTACATCATGTAAAATATCAGTAGCAAAGAACATGCTGAAGGTTAACTGCAGCGATTTTGAAATTTCATTTTAGCATATTTTGATAGTTGCGCATTTTAACTGGTTTGCAAACAAACTACTTCTTCAAATACAGATTTTCAGCTAAAAGTGATCACTAAGCTCAAAAGACCACTTACCTGGGTCCTCTAAAGGCATATCAACAATGACTTGGTCACTGTATTTTCCATATAGACCATTAGAGCAAACAGCAACTATCTGAAGAACATAACTTGTATTGGACAGCAGATTATTTAGAATAGCCCCCTAAAAGAAAAACAATGTTTAATCATTTACTTGCAAATAAGTATCAAATATTTTGAAATGTTATTTTTTTTCATAACACATTTTTCATATGAACCATAAAGCTCCTTTCTTCTAGGACTCTATGCTTTTTATATTTTATTGTCACAAATGTTTTTCAGTCAACTTCAAAAAAAAAATCTTGTGAACTTTTACATGGATACCAAACTATTAATTATTTAATGCTGAACGCTAGTTTAGGTAACATTATCTCTGGTAAGTTAGGAGTCTTTAAAGAGTGTTAGAGGAACAGATCACATTAGTAAAATACCATGAAGCTGTAATCAGTAACTTAATATTTATAGCAGTACGATTGTACCGAATCTTATTAGTTGCTTGTGTAGGTCATTCTTTGCATATCAGTGAGCAATGAAGTACAGATCGCTATTAATTGACTAAGGTTTTTATGGCTAAGGAGCTCAGACTGACACGGTCATAAACTTTTGGGGATAGTATAGGCAAATCAGAACAGCAATCTGCGAAAGCTTTCTCTCTTCTGCGCTAGAGAGGCTTTTTTTTTTTTTTTTTTTTTTCTTCAGCCAAAAAATGAAGTACAGCTTCTGTGAGCTGCAGCCAAAGAAGTAATTTTTTTTATTGAATCAGCTCCCAGCTACTGTTTAATCCCTTAAGATAATTAACAGTGAGTGCTTTGCCATCACCCCTTTGTACGAAACTTGAAGAGTTTACAGTTACCAAGTCCTGATACCCATCTGTCAGAAACTCATGCTTAGTCTGGTCTTCTCCATCCAACTGTTGATAAAAGACAGCAAATCTCTCAATTGTGGTGTCATATACAACCCGAGGTCTTTCCCATGTAATGAGAAGACTAGTATAATTCTTTGGATCAGACTGAACATTTTCAGGTTCTGAGCTGCAAACTGGAAGAAAGAAAAGAGGAAAGAGCATGATATTTATTAAACAGTACAAATAACTACTAAGATCTTGAGCCACCTCCTGACAAAATTAATGCAAGTCTTTCACGTGCCTCATTTTTAGCTTTCCGCTAAAATATCTGAGATCCCATGCACTATAAACAGAACCAGTATTTTAACACTAGATTTTCAAAAGCAAGTTAATTTGAGGACTGAGTCCCCTTTCACCCCCTTTTTATACCATATTTTGTGAAATATTAATACCCAGTTCCCAAGAAATAAAATATAAACCACAAACCATAAGGATTCATATATATGTCCTGGGGGTGAAAAACCTCTAGTACTCTGTCTTTATGGGTCTACCAGAGTAGCATTAGAAGACATGCACACTCTCTCACCAGCTATAACAGACTGTACTCTATAGTAGATTGTTTTTAAAGGTAAACCTATCACACTTGAATTTCCTCTCAAGGAGGTTTGCTTCCATGTCTTCCAGCCTTTCCCCTCCAATACTGTCTTCATCTTAGTCAAGTAAGCTGAACCTTTTGATACTTTTCTAGACGTTATTGATGAGACTGATTACCAGTGCACCAGAAATTTACTGAGACTCTGCCATTTGTTTTTTTAAATTGCCCAAGTACCTGTGTGTAGCTTAAAAATAATATACAAGGTCAAAGGTAGATTAACCTGTATGAAAAAAATTAAATTAGCAGAAAATGTCTATTACTTAACTGAAGCTCACTGAAAAATGACCAGTAAGTTGTGATACACAAAAAAATAAAGCAACATGATATACAGATGCATCATTCATGGCTGGTTTGGGTTTGGGCTGAGACCCCATTCTCCTTCCTTGCTCTCATCATCCCCTCTGCTGGTGCGGGGAACCGTGTCTTCAGACACAGCACTGAAGAATGGAGATGACTGTCAAAAGTGGTCACTAACTTTTGGTTCCCAACTTGAGAGCACAGCAATTAGATTTGTTCTGATGTCTCAGAATGAGGGCCAAGGGTCCCTGACATTTCCTTTCATAAATCCTCCTTCTTATCGCTTTGAAACTGCAGAGTTTTTGCACTTTGGTTGAAATGCTCGGAGTGGCTATTTGCCCCTGCCCTAGCTTTGGGGAAGCTCCTTTCTCATGTACTGAATTTCCTTTCATATGTGCTTTCATATGTACTGAAAAGGCATATTATTCAGTCTATTGCTTCATTTATTACCTCGTTTCTATTGCTTTATTTCATCTATAAACTTGTCAAAACCATTGACCAGAGTACATGAAGTTTACTTCAAATCTTTCAACAATTAAATTAAATCTTACATATTAAAATGATTAGATGGATATATTTTTATTACAAAACTTTTAGCTTGACTTTTGCACAAGTAATTACATAATCATTCCCCATTTGGAATAAATGGGGAAATTCAAATCTCAGAATCTGTTTAAAACAAACTTTGAGTATCTAGCAAAAGCAAGCAAAACAAACTGTCTAGCTAACTAAGAAAACAAGTGTAGATACTTTGGAGTTCTCTTAAAGGAAGCAAACACCATGATACTACAACGCTTTTGGTGGACAATACTGCATTTTTGAAAGAAAGGAAAAAAAAAGTCTTTCCATTAACGTTGCAATATGCCACTTGAACACAGGAGGGCACTCAAACCCCAGTATTTTGAAAAACTCAATTTCTTCTGTTCTGTAAGCAGGTGGGCAGTTTTGAGCAGCTCTGGTCTTAGTCAATGGAAAAAAAGCAGCGATTTTTTTTTTTCCTTTTCTTTTTTTGTGCGTGTGAGCTAATGGTAGAGGCAGTATTAGTCTGTGTAATTTAGTTAAATTCTGTAGCTTTCCAGGCTTTGAATCTACTGTGCTATGTATCTGACATGCCATTTTATTCATTATACCGAATTCTTTTAATTGACATAAAGAGCAAATTTTAAAAAAATAAAAATCTCAAGTTGTGTACATTCCATTCCTAAAACTCGTCATTCCACCCCATTTCCACCAGATGGCAAAAGGAAATCATTAGACCAGGAAAGATGATTCCTTTCTCAGTTCTGAGCATTAAGGCAGATGACTTAAAACTGATTTTATTTTTTTTTAATGAATCAAACCACTCTTCAGCTATTTCTTTTTGAAGGTGTTCAAAATAACTCTCCAAACGCTTTTTCATAGTATAAGTACCAAGCTTCTCCCTGTCTAAACTTTTCTCTACTGTCCTTTTTCCTCCCTTCCTCTTTTTTGAGTGAATTTGGTTCTGAAATCTCTGACTGTATTCAAACTGAGCAATATTATAAAACTTTTAAAGGTGGAAGATTGGTGTCTCCAATATTATTTACTTCAGCTTCACTCTGTTTTCTTTTCCAGGTGGTTCTTCTAACTATTTTTTTTTTTCAAGAAAAAAATATCTTCCCTTTTGTTCTCCTCCTTTTGATGCTTGGTCCTGTTCATCTCAGCAGTGACCAACAATATTCCTACATGACAGTCATCTGCGTATTATTTCACGCCGATTCCTTCCCAAGTTGTTGTCTCTTGCCCTTCTTCTGATGCCTCTTCATCAGTCATCCTGCCTGTGCTGTTTCCTTCCCCTTCCTGCCAGTCTTAGTAACGCAGAGGTACTTTGCTCCTGCCTTATCCCACTTTCCCTCTCCAGAGACTGGGAAATGTGAGATCACATATCAACTTACCTAATTAAAGACTTCTGCTCTGATACAGACTTTGAAAATCTGGGCAAAGAGACTTCAAGAAAGGGAGCTCTCGAGTCTGTTCCTAGTCTGAAGTCACAGATATTCAACTGGATTAAAAGTCTCAAGCAGCAAAATACTATTCACAGGAAGTCAGAGACCTATTCAAACCCCCTGCAGGGGCTTGAATTCAGGTCTCTGCTTTCCCCAGATGCTGGTTTTGTGTATCAGATCATGGTAATGCACCTAGCTTTGCTTATTCTTCTGTGGAATAAAATGCTACCCATGTAACTCGGAAGTTTTTAATCTAAACTGAACTGCATCATCAGGGAGCACCAAGGTACATTAGCCAAATCATTGTCAGAAACTACTTGGGCTGTGTTTTTGACAAAAAGACCTTTATAAGCGGCCCAAATTTGGCTTATTCAGAGATACATATATATAAAAATTTATGCCTGGATTTAAGCTTCTCCGAGCTTGACACAGTTGGAATAAAACTAGGTGTTGTTCTGAGGCAGCACTGGATAACTCATAGAATTTTTTTCACATTTGTTGCTTTCTTCTACTTTTAGTTGAATTTGTGTTGGAGATTTTTATCTTTTAAATCCAGATTTTCAATTGTAAAAGCCGTGAAATCACTTCATTTAGATTAAGACATTCAAGAGCTTTTCAGCTCCCTGTCACAGTGTGTGGCAAAAAGTAGTTCTTCTATATTCCCAGTCTACTCTGTCTCCATGATGGAGGTGGAGCAGCACAGTAGATACGTGTGCTGGGTTGAGCTTGGCTAGCCACCAGGTGCCCACCCAGCCGCTCTCTCACTCCCCCTCCTCAGCAGGACAGGGGAAGAAAATAAGATGAAAAAGCTCATGGGACAAGATAAAGACAGGGAGATCGCTCACCAATCACCATCATGAGCAAAACAGACTCAACTTGGGGAAACTAATTTAATTTATCACCAATTAAAATAGAGTAGGATAGTGAGAAACTAAAACAAAACTAAAAACACCTTCTCCCCACCCTTCCCTTCTTCCCAGGCTCAACTTCACTCCTGACTCTCCCACCTCCCCACCCCAAGCGGCACAGGGGGATGGGGAATGGGGTTTGTGGTCAGTTCATAATGCTTTGCCTCTACCGCTCCTTCCTCCTCATGCCGTTCCCCTGCGCCAGCGTGGAGTCCCACCCATGGGACACAGTCCTTTACGAACTCCTCCAGCGTGCGTCCTTTCCATGGGGTACAGTCCTTCAGGAAAAGACTGCTACAGTGTGGGTCCCCCATGGGGTCACAGATCCTGCCAGAAAACCTGCTCCTGCGTGGGCTCCTCTCCACAGGCCGCAGCTCCTGGCAGGAGCCTGCTCCCGCATGGGCTCTCCATGGGCTGCAGCAGGACAACCTGCTTCACCATGGTCTTTTCCACAGGCTGCAGGGCAATCTTTGCTCCGGCACCTGGAGCACCTCCTCTGCCTCCTTCTTCTCTCACCTTGGTGTCACAGGGCTGTTTCTCTCACATTTTCCTCACTTCTCACTGTCATGCAGCATTTTGCCCTTTCTTAACTATGTCTTCCCCAAGGCACCACCATCGTGGCCAAGGGGCTCAGCTGTGCCCTGTTGGGTTGGTGGCTGGAACCGGCTGTGTCCGGCACGGGGCAGCCCCGGCCCCCGGCCACAGAGGCCGCCCTGCAGCCCCTGCTGCCAGCACCAGGGCACCGACACCCAGCACATTATGTCAGTATAAAGTATCCTGCACAAGAGGAAATGTCTTGAGAGAATCTGAGAATGGTTATAGCTAATTTATGTCATCTGTGGTACGCGAAATGGTAAAGGCTTGAGTCCTTACCCCTGGTCTTGCAAGAGAATTTAACTAAAATAACTGCTAAGGTTTACACAGTTGTATTTTGCATGGGAAAACAGGTTGACAAATATTTTTTACCAATATATATCGTCAGTCTTGAATTTTAAGAACCCATTGTTTTTTATATCTTTACTAAATCCAAGGAGATTAACAAGAATTGTGTTTCTGCACTTACTCACAGGGCATTACCAGAAGAGTGGAGTGGATGGGAAGTTATGTAATGGGCCCAGCAGCTACCACGATGGTTCTCAGGTTTATAGGAATAAACAATGATTTCTATTATAAATGGATTTTCATGCCAGCTGAGGTTGGTGGAGATAAAGCATTACAATTTCAAAAAGCTTTTTGAGTTGAATCCTCAAGTATGGCTGTAAGAATTAGCTATTTTAATCTTCTTCTTAAATATATACATACATATATGCATACATACATATCACAGAGGAAAATTACATGTATCACTAGGCAGGTTTGTGGAACGAAGTATCTCCCACGTCCTCGGTAGGGCAGTGCTTGTACACCAAGAATGTTGAGGTTGTCACGGTGTGAAAATTTCTGACAATATATTGCCAAAATTAGTTTATCATTGAATAGAAAGATTCTTTTAGCCCTTCTATGGAAACTTAGCTCTACTTAAGAAATGTCATGTATTAATAACAGCAATAAATCAAGCACTTAATCCTACCGCCTAATGAGAGTCTACACTGAATCCAACAGGAGAAAATTGGGATTCTAGTTTTCACAATACAAAATAATTTTTCAGTTATCTACTTGAGTAAGTCCACTCTTGTCATTTCTCTTTGTCATCTAAAGGGATTTCAAAGATTATTTTTTCTCTGTTGACTACAAGAACTTTGCAATACTAAATATGAAATACATAAACCTATTTACCCTTGGGGACTCAGGCATCCATGTTACAGTTTTTACATCTCAACATCTAAATTTAATGATTCCTAGGGCTTTTTATTTACCTTCTCTTAAAATGGAGGTGAAAATATAAATACTCCTCTAAAGTTCTACATTAAACAAATCCTATAATTGCATTTGTCTGTGTATCTATACATGTGTGTGTACATAAATATGTACATGTATGTGTATGTGATGTTGTTGCATTTACATAGTGCACATAAATATTAACAGAAATGCAAAACATATATACAGGAAGACTTGAAATTTCAGTGATCCCTTTCTGTCCCTCCTTGTTTATGCTCAAAGCAGAATTTTCAACCTACAATTTGTTACTTTAAATACCTAGTTTGGGATAAGTTCTACATGTGTTCGCTGCCACAGTAATGTGAGTGCAGGACACTTTTGTCTTAAACTAGGTAGATTGAAACCCATTTGTTCGGTAGTATACAAGTCAACGTACACAGAAATTTTGGATGCTTTGTACAACATATTTTATCATTACATGAAGCGGAAGGGCCTTCTAATTTTAAATGGTATAACTCAGTGCAGAACAGGATCCTAATATCTTTAGGCTGGACACTCTTTTCTAATCTGTATGGATACCAAACTCACAGATAAGATAGAAAATTCACAGAATCTCTCTTTGATATAGTGCAGAAATGGGACTGGTTGGAAGCAACCTCCTATGCAGTTTTAAAGCACACACTGCTTTGGGACAGCACGTGGAAAATTCCTTCAGGTGTCAGCACATGGAGTGGACAGAAGGAAGCAGGGGCCTGTCTTAAACGGTATTATCCAGCTTTTCTTCTTGTCCGTCTCTATGGAAATCTAGATTAGGATGGCAGAGCTGAAAGTAGCTTCCTTCTATTGCAGTGACTGAGCTGAAGGGTCAAGGCCAAGGTCGTGGCTGTAGTGCAACCACCTGGGAGGCAAGTGAATTGCAGGTGGCAGAAGAAGTCCTGGTCTCTGTCTTCAAAGGTCCTTTGCCTATGACATTTCTTCACTATAGATTGACTCCTATTTATAAAGGACTGAGAAGATTCATTTCCTTCTGACAACATGGACATAAGAAAAGGTGGTCTGTATTACAGTGACCTGTCCCCAAAGACCTTCATTAAACAGAGGGATTTGGGGAAGGATAATCTTTAAGTTAGGCCAACAATCAACAATGTCCGTTTTAAGTCTATTTGGAAACAGAAATTTATTTGTGATAATGTGCTTGATTGCTGCAGCTCAATTCCATACTCCTTCTCCAAGCTTCAAAATTTCAAGTGCTACTTAGTACCTAAACAAAAAAACCCTGCCAGAACAGATATTTCTTGGCTTAGACCAATGCAAAAAAATTCATATCCTGGGCACGCATCTGAGGAGTTCATGACAAGCTGAGGTCAAACAGAAGTGTCACCGACTGGTTATAAAATGAAGCAGTAAAGCTATCCTGTGCAGCACTGTGGTGAAACAGTGTGATGTACTTGTGCAGGGGACCCAGCCCTCCAGCAGTTCTGAAATGATGAACATCCCCTAGCTTGTACGCAAGTTTCATACACAGGGTCCTTCCAGTAGGAAAAAAAAATATCCACCCAACCAAGGGAAATTAAAATGAAACCACACTTCTTTCTAATCTGGAGAACACCTACATCACATGCTTTGGTCATCTGTCTGTGTCTAATTAAGCACAGTTCAGTGCAACTGAGTTTAAGAATCTACAGGTATCTCCACCCAAGTAGCAACATAATGCCCCAAAAATAGATGTTTACTATTTATTCTTCCATGCTTTTAAGTATAGAAATCATCGACTTCCATATTTAGTGCTAGATCTTGTTTCCCATTACATAATGTACTGTTTTGGTCATACAACCTTCACAAACTTCCCTGAGGTTTTAGGTAAAACAGAGAACAGAATCTGGCTTCTGGGATTCTCTCTATCTATCACTTTCTCAGCAGACTACGTGAAATGAATTTGGTGACCTCAGTTCAGCCTCTGTTGGAAAAGCATCCATATTACACAACAAAGAACCAAATGGGTTTGTAAAACAACATCCTCTCGCAGTCCCTGAAAAGGCAGCTTTGTTTAAGTCTGAAACACATTAAAAGGGCAGTGCAAGAAAGCTTGAACTGAACGTTTGGTCAAGACAAGCATTTAATTTTCCACTCCATTTAATCTGACATGTTTTATGATTGCTAGTTTTTTTCTCTGAAGTGATAGATTTATGAGTAATAATACAGCGTGCTACTTTCTACACAATTTAAAATGAGTATCTTCATACTAGGATGAATCTTTTACTGAAAATTGTCTTGCAACCTGTGAAGAGAGGAATGACTATTCAGTAAATACCCGCTTCATGAATTTCTTCTTGTCCAGTGTAAGAGGAAAACACTTGTCCAAAGAACTTATATTGCTGCTCTCGAAAGTTGTTTTGCAGGTAGTCCATCAGCATAACATAGCCAGACTGCTGCATTGTAAGGACTTCACAGAATACAGCTAACTAGAAGAGGTAAGGAAAAAAAGAAGTCAGAAGTCGTAACAAATTAACCAGATTCTGCTAACAGGCAAAAACCCTGGGGAAAAGATGTTGGGTAAAGTCTCCCAGTTGAGCTCTCACGGGTGGCACTGAACTTCTGTTCCTCTGTACCAGCAGTGTATCTAATAGTTTACTCCACCTGTATTTCTCAACCATTCTGCTGTTGGAGCTACGCTGGGGGAATTCCCATTTGGCTGAGGGAATATGGAAAGAGTGTTTTGTACTGCTCTTTATCTGGGCTAGAAGTCCAGACAGCCTGCAGAGTTAGGAAGTGTGTTCTTACTCCCTTCCAAGGCAAGACATGACTAGTCCTGAACCAAAAAAGGGAAAAGATGACATACTCAAGTAATATATATGCTTTCTAATTTAATGGTTGCATGAAAAATTTATAACTAGATAAAAGAAAAGCTAGGTTGTTGGGCTGGCAATGAATGCCATGAGCTTTTACCATATACGTGGCAACTGCTTTTCTTTGGTATTATGTACAATTGTTTGGTTTTAATACATTAAATGAATTACCTGGTCTTCAGAAATACTAATGGTATCTTTAAACACAATCCATTCAACTGTTTCAGAGCAGGGAGGAGTTGATAAAGACCCATTATAACTGTAATATTTGTCTGTTACATTCGGCAAAAGGTTCAGCAAAATAAATGGTTCTAAGACAGCCTGTTTTCCTGAAAAAAAAAAATTAGCATCGGATAGTTAAAATACTGCAGAAGCAATGAATAAATAGAAATCACACTTTCCAAAAGAGTTACCATTATAGGAACATGCTAATTTTGAGGCTATTCAAAATTTGATCTCTGGAGAGACGAGCATACAAATAAATTGCTGAGCCTTTTCTATTTAGTTTGAATAAGTATTGTTCAAAAACAACTTTGTTTACTTGGGAAAGTGTAATGAGTTTCTCCAGTAAAAATAAAGGAATCAGTACATTGGTTCACAAGAATTTGTCCACCTGTAAGTTTACTTGCAAACGTCCAAGATGCCAAATCTTTGTCTCACACATGAACTTCAAAGAAAAAATATGTTAAATCTCTGTTCTTGGTCTCATGACATGGCTTCAAACTCTCCCTGAATTTGGTCAAGTTGTTGAGTTTCTCGCAGGATCTTAACCTCTGCAGAAAATCACTGCCTGGGGAACTGTTGCCATATTAGACCTGAGAGTTATATTACTCATGACAGCAGAAGCAGAATTTCTGTGGGTCAGGGGTTTTTTAAATGGTGACAATACAGTGAAAAACGGTAACAGTTTTATACAAAGCAGAGAAGAATGCAAAGACCTCCTCCAGGAGAGTATGACCACTCTGGTTGTTGTCCTGTGAAAATAATACCACGTCTTTCAGGTCAGCAGTTTACCTGGTACCTTGTCAGCTGGGAGCACGCATGAGGAATTGCTGGGAGTCCATCCACAGAAAGCTAAGTTCATGCTGGTATGGCAGTAGGGTCCAGCAACAGAAATTGGCAGGAATGGTACCAACCTCCTCAAGGCAGATTTTTTCAGACTGTGACAATTATCAATCTTGTGATAATTATCTGCCTTATTGTCTGGTGCATCCAAAATAATACTTGTTTTTTACACCTTGGAATAATGTAGATCCTTATATACCTTACTTAAATCTCAAGTTACTGATTTTAAATTTCTCCCTATTTGATAAGTATTCACTTATGAATATCTAATGAATTTTCAGACTGTGCATTAACTTGTGGTTTTACAGATATGTTACTTCTTGAGCCCTGTTCAGATTTCTGACCTGTCTTTGTCTTCATAATTCCTTACAAATTTGGTGAGAGCAGCAAATTTCATTAACAGTTTACTACAAATCATTGGTGCTTTTCTTCTGTACAATGACTGTTCCACTGAGTTAAGGTTTAAGAGCTGGCTCCTCCCCTCTCTCTTATCCATGTGTCATGAAAGGGGAACATTTAGCTGTGTTGACCAAAGCCCATCCTTCTATTTCTCCTGTCAACAAGTTAATCAACCTTCAGACAGAAGCTATCATTGCTGTCTGGTACATGTCTAGTTAACGTGTTCTTCCTTCAGTAAAAATGAATGGCTAGTTCATTTTATATAGATGCTTGGGGACATGAAACTTCTCATTTATAGTAAGAACCCTGCCATACGTTTTGCAACTTTGGATTTTAAAATGCCCTTTAATGTGATTGACAGCCTAGATTCTAAAATCAAACACCTACAAAGAATGATGAGAAACACAGAGTTTGTCCAGAAGGAACAGGACTGCTCCTCTGCAGAGCTTGAGAACTCAGCAACTGGCATTCAAATAAGCACAAAATAGATATGACTGACAAGGACAGATCATGTACATCACAGACATGGACAGATCGAGTGCTATTCACTTTTCTTCAGGAGGAACAACTTGATTTAGTCATGACCTGAATTTTCAGAGCTCATTTGCATTTTATTCAAGAAACCAATATTCTACTCATTGTTGAACTGCCATGTAGTGGCTGTATCTTGAATCTTGCTGCTGATAGTTTTACAGCTCCTTCCAAGGCTGTAGTACAGTATCTGCCTTGATGTATTACTCGTTCTTTGTGTTTCACAGAAGATGGCACACAAAGATAATGAATCTTAACTGCTTTATATTTCCTCCTCCTCTGTCTCTGTAATTTATGAAAGTCGCTCCCTTTTATATTTGTTGAATGGTGTTTGTTTTCTGGAGAAAAACAATCTTGATTTTAGTGTCACACTTTTGAAAGCTTTTAAAATAGTGGACTAATAGCTTTTTACACTTTCAACCTATTGATCTTAAGGGGCTTTACAGAGCTCAAGCATCATTACATACAGGAATAAAGAGATGAAGTTAGCCATTTACTATAAGGTCATGGCCATGATGTAAGAAAATATCCCTGTTCAAGACTATGGTCATTTGTGTTTATTCTTCTGCGAAGCCACCATGAAACTGAGTTAGAAACAGAGACCAGATCTTCTTATGCACCACCCTGAAGTTTATGTGCTCTGATGTGAAACCACGAGGAATTCTAAAACACCAAAGTGTCAACATTTGGTTTGAATAATGCTAGTACAAATATAATATAATTGGATTATTTCAGATTTACACAGGAGCTACTGAAAAAAGAATTAATCTCTGCTGAGTCTACTGATACTCATATGGTCTCACGCTTGTAAGACACATCTTGGATGGCTACAACAGGGTTATTTGTCTTCCAACCACATATAAAAATCCAGAAATGTATGATAAAGAAAGCTTACAGAATAAATCAGACATTTCTCTTGATTTAGCATTTAGAGTTGCAAATTCCTCATGATAGTTATACATTCATTTACACTTACTGCTGTTGTTACAAATATTCAGTCTTGGGGTAAATAAATCATAGAATCATAGAATATCTCAAGTTGGAAGGGACCCATAAGGATCATTGAGTCCAACTCCCTGCTCCTCGCAGGACTACCTAAAACTAAACCGTATGTCTAACAGTGTCATCCAGACGCTCCTTGAATTCTGACAGGCTTGGTGCCGTGACCACTTCCCTGGGGAGCCTGTTCCAGTGGCCAATCACCATCTCAGTGAAGAATCTTTTCCTAATGTCCAATCTGAACTTCCCCTGATGCCCCTCAGCCTTCTCTTCTCCAAGCTGAACAAACCAAGTGACCTCAGCCACTCCTCGTAAGTCTTGTCCTCAAGAACTTTCACCATCTTGGTCGCCCTCCTCTGGACACACTCTAATAGATGTCCTTCTTATATTGAGGCGCCCACAACTGCACACAGTACTGGAGGAGGAGCTGCACCAGTGCAGTGTGGAGTGGGACAATCACCTGCCTAGACCGGCTAGCTGTGCTGTGCCTGATGCACCTCAGGACACGGTTGGCCCTTTTTGCTGCCAGGGCACACTGCTGACTCATATTCAACTTGCCATCAACCCAAACCCCCAGATCTCTTTCCACGGGGCTGCTCTCCAGCCTCTCGTCCCCCAGTTTGTACATATAACCAGGATTACCCTGTCTCAGGTGCAGAATCTGGCACTTGCTCATGTTAAATTTCATACAGTTGGTGACTGCCCGGCTCTCTAGTCTATCCAGATGACTTTTGTTGTTCTAACAAAATAGACATGGCTGAGCTCTAGAGAACCGTGCTCCCTGATGTCTTTAAGGTTTCATAATTACACTGCAATGGAATTTAGTCTAATCAGTAATCAATAAAACATGGACATAGACTTACCGAAACGACTAACACTATCTACTCCATTAATGATTGGATTATAATCCGGATTATCTTCTAGTCCAATCTGTTAAAAAGAAATTGCATTTTATTAACAGTACAGGCTTCATGAAAAAAAATTGAAAGTTGCAGCTGACCACCAAAATTATAGATGACTTAAAGCAGAGCAAATGTATTTTGCCCATTTGCTTTTCTGTAAGAAAATTAGAAATATATATGCAAATTTTTAACTCAGTGATCACACATTGGAACCAGTTAAATTCAGTTTGAACATCTGCTGTTTCAAAGCTTGTTTAATGACACAAAGATATACTTTGTTTACCTCAAACAAAATTGATAAAGCTCTTAACTTTCCATTTCCTTGAACTGCCTCTTCAAAATCTGTAAACTGATCTGCATCATAGCAGTAGATTTGCATCTGCAAATAAAAATATATTCAGATGTTATATATATAAAAAAATTAAAAAATTAAATAAATGCAGTTATTTATATACCCATTTTGAGAAAAAATGTCCAAGCAATAAATTTCATTACAAATATATGGGTGTTTTTATCTATCTCACATGCATTATCTGAAGATATAGATTGGAATTCATCAGCTGTTAGCTATCTAAAAACGACCTCTCCTGGAAAACCACTAAGTATGCAGGAGTTATCCTTTCAAGGAGCACAACGCTCTCCATGGATAACACAGTAAGCCGAGATAACTTGCTGATACTGGACATCTAACCTAGAGTACTCAGGTGAGATGAATCTTGAAATCAGTGGTAAAACATGAATAATAAGGCAAGATGTCCCTACTGCATCTGCCTTGCAGTAAGTGTGAAGAAGCATTGGTAATAAAAGATTACAAGGTATTTTGAGCCCACATTTGACTGCTGTCATGGGCATTGGGTTTGTTGCACCCCTTCCTCTCTTTCTCCGGATGCAGTTGGGAAATCTCCTCCAGTGCCAAGTCACCAACATAAATGGGGAAGTGTCCTGCTCCTACTAGCTTTTCATGTGATGATTGATGATGGAAGAGAACATTCTCTTCGATGCCTTGGCAGGACAGGTGGAGTGTGAGTGGGAATTTTTAAATGGCTAGTGAGGTAAAGGAAACGACACTGCCCAGGGAAAGCTCTTGGCTCACAGCTCTCCATGGAGTATAGCCAACCTTGGCTCTATTGCTTTGCTCTGACAAAGAAGTCCAAAGCGCTCAGAGTGAGGAGCAGCACGGTTGTCTGCCACAACTACATCTTTTTATCCGGAAAATGATCACAACACCATGTTGAGGGTTGAAAGTTTGGTCTGCAGAGTGTCCTCGTGGATCTCAGCAAGAACTGCTGCTCTCCTTCATCCCATCCCCATGCTGCTGCAAGCTATTCTGCCAAGCCAGCCAGGGGTACGCTGGCCTGGCTGCCTGTGAATGCGGCCGCACCCAGGACCTGCTCTCACATGGTGGCTCCTGGCACGCCGCTGCCAGCTCTTTCCAGCCCAGCGACATGGGCCGCGCTTTGTCTCGGTAAGGGCCAGCAGCTCCCATGGGCTCTCAGCAAAGCCCCAGCTTTGAAAAGTCCATTTATACTTTAAACAACTGACTGCTATGGAATATGATGGGCCAAACTCATAGGAGCTTAACTGTTAGTGGGAGCTTGAATTTTGTCAGATTAGCAGAACCGACTCCTAATGTCATCTTAGAAGACGTGTGAAAACACATAGTTTAGACATTCTCAACGTGCCACGGAACAATGCCTTACGCTGCCCTTCTAAAATGCATCATTTAAATATTATTAATTTGGATTTAAGTGAATGATTATATTTGCAAATAGACTTTAATCCAGCGACAAACAAAGGTATTTAGTAAACAGTATTACTTTTTGCAGAATGTCAAATCGTCAAAATTGTCAAAATCTATTCTGTACTTTACCTCAAGGGGAAATTTTTGTCCTTCTAAACTATGTTCTGATCCGTCTGATGACACGTTGCATTTTCCCCAGTGAAAAGTGATCTTGCTTGCTTTGAATACGGTGTCTAACCCACCTCCACTTACATAATAATCATTTGTCAGGTTAATTTCCACTGAACAGAGAGAGAGAGAGAGGGGGGGGAAAAAAAGGAGCGTCAATATAAAAGCCAGCCAAGGCATCTATGACTCTCATATTTCAGTATTAAGTGCTAAAAGATTAATATGATACACTTATTTCCCTGTATTTCATAAGCAATTTGACAGGAAATTGGTTATTTAAACTAAGTAAGAAGTGTGGTACTTCACTATTAGCATGGAGAAATATGTTTCATTTCATGCTGCAATTCATAAAATAGTCATCTAATGAAGTGCACTATCATATTGGTCTGCTGTTGTCTGAAACTAGCCACAGAACTATGCTAAAAAGCTCAGAAAACTGGCTTAGCCACCAATCTGACTGTCTAAGAAAAGAAATTCCTGAAATACATAGCTTCCTGAAAGCACCTGTGTTTTTAACAAAAAGGAAAATACGTCCCCCCCGCCATTATTATCACAATTCTAGATACAAATCATGAGGCAACACAAGAAAGGAAAATTTTAGCCAGTCCCTAGGAGGACTGTCCTGTCTGTGAGACCCTTTAGCTGTGGAGCTGTCTCCCATGGGAGGAGGTGATGACAGCTGGACATAGCTGTATGCAAACTGTAGATCGGACTGAGCATTTGTCTTCTGGAGGGAATGAGCAGGGTGGAATAGACCAAAGCCCCACATTTGGCTTTCCCACCTCCAGCGATTGTGAATCGTTTGACCTCTTACTAAAACAGCACTAATGGAGTTCAGTTTCATTACACTCCTTTCCTCAAAACTTTAAAGACAATTTTAACTGCAGAGCTTAGCAGTTCCTTTTATAATATCTGAATTGCTGTAGATGAGGAAGAGCTCAGTTCACTTTTATGGACTTTAAAGAATGTTTCCTCAGGGATCTCTTGAAAAGACAAATGCACTATTTATCTCAGCCAGTAGGGCAAGAGGGATGTAAGTGATTTGTGGAGTAGTATGTAGGAAGTACATGATGGGGCCAAGAACAGAAATTAGGAACAATGACACTAAAATACAATGAAATTAAATGAAATAAAATGAAATTAAATGAAATAAAATAAAATAAAATAAAATAAAAAGGCTGAAAATAAAATAAAGACAAATGCACTATTTATCTCAGCCAGTAGGGCAAGAGGGATGTAAGTGATTTGTGGAGTAGTATGTAGGAAGTACATGATGGGGCCAAGAACAGAAATTAGGAACAATGACACTAAAATAAAATGAAATTAAATGAAATAAAATGAAATTAAATGAAATAAAATAAAATAAAATAAAATAAAAAGGCTGGTCTAGGGGTCCCACTGGAACTGGTAGAAGGTCAAAGGCAGTTGTTAAGAGATTTCTTCCTCCATACGTACGCCCAAAATAAGAAACAGTACTTTCAACAAGCAGCTTTTAGTTACTGCTCTCCTGGATTTATAAGTGGTTGCAGAAAGATTTGTCTGACAATGTAAATGCCACCATAAGCTTCTTTTATAGCTGGGAGAAATAGGCACTTGTAGGCATAAATCAGTTCTTTCTAAAATACATTTCTAAGATAGGTAAGACAAATCGGACCATAAAAGCACCTACTTCTCTTCTTTGACTGTAAGAAGTCATCTAAGTGAGCAATTCAGACGCAAGTGTCTATAATATAGGTGTCTGTGTAGGTGAGATGAATCCCATCCTGAGTTTTTTGAAACCACAACTCATCCATGAAGTCCTTCCAGTAGTAGGTAATTTATTCATACGTTTAAAAAATCATTTTTGTATACTTGTTACAGATTCTAGACATGTAGTAATAATTATCATTATTTCATAGCAAATGCTAAAATACTGTTTAGCTTCAATGAAGTGCTCATGGTGGGATGATAGTAAGGATGTGACTGCTTTCACTCTACCTGTCTGTGCACATAATTTTCATTTGTGTGATTGCTCTATTATGCTTGGCTATTGTCATCATCTGTTTTTTTTATTTAATGGATAAATTCAGAATGCACCAGCTAAGGAAAAGTGAAATGAAAATGTTTCATTAAAAGTCTTTGGTTGATTATCTGTCCTATATCACTTTTCTGACCTCATTTAAACGAGGTCCAAACATGAAATCTGACTTTTTACCTGTTTTACCAGTGTTGCGAATGAAAGTATCTTCCAAAGTTTCCTTTTCCCATCCATGGAACTTAAGTTTCTTCAGATTCACATTTACTTGGGTAAGATCTTCATCTATATTAATAGGAGATTGTTTGGCACCATTGCAGGCTGAATATTTCTTTCCCCAGTTCTTTTGGTTCAAAGTTCCTAGAAATGAAAACATTTTGGGTAAATACATTTAAAACCTAAACTGGCATCCATGTATTTTTTTAACGTGGGATAGTTAAAACACAGTTTGCAATCTGTGATCAGAGTATCTGCCCTTCTTTTAGGCCTCATTTGTAGCAATACTTAGCACACCTACTATTGCATCCTACCTTCAACAGTTAAGTCACTTTTTGACCATTTCAGACATCATACATACATGCTTATGAATCTCTAGTGAAAGCAGGAAACAACAAAAAGCCCCTCACACACAATATAGAGAAATAATAAATAGAATGGGGGGGAAGCTTTCAGGTGGGAGAAATTGGCATTCAAAAAAACTTGGGAATTACTGCAAAACCCTCCTTTCCAAATAACTCTTTTAATCGTGTGAATGTCATTAACGTTCCTTCTGCCCAATGAAGTCAGCCATCCAGTAAGATTTTTAAATAAACAAAAGCAATAAGATCATTTAAAAAATCCTTACACAGAGAGAAAAAGGTGAAGTGATTCTACCCTGAAAAAGGTTAGTGATGCTCTGGCTGGAGAGCCTGGCTGTATGGCCCGGCTTTGCCCGTGGAGGGCCGCCACGCGCGCACACTCCAGCCATCTCCCTTTGCAGCTGCCGGGCGAGAGCGGCCAGGAGGTCCTGTGCTGCAGCAGGGCACCTTCTCCAGGGCACAGGGGCTGCGTGGCATTTCACTGTGGCCAGTTCAGACATAGACAACATGGACACAGACAGCATGTCCTTCACCAAAGACTGGATTATCTTCCATAAGAAATGCTCAAGTACTCTACAGATCAGTGTGAGAGGTTAGCAGCTGCTCTGATAATATTTTGTTTACATAATATAGTAATATAAATAATACAATATTTTGTGTATATTTATGTGTTTGCATACATACAAATATTTTTTCCTGACAGGGAATTCTGGTAACACTTCAAAGGGCTAATTAAAACCAAGAGTTGACTGCACAGACCTAAGAAAATATAATTGCTTCAGTTAGCTTCCCACTTACTAGTAGTTAAGAGCTAATATTAGTGCATCCAATGCACACATTTGAATTCCATTACACATGCTGAAATGAGCCAGTGCTCATTTACAGGCCGCTGCGCTTCATCCAAGTCTGTCAGCGGAAGATTTGCTATATTGTACCCCAGGCAAGGACAGCCCTCATATTGCACTCAGAAAACTCAGAGAGGGGAGAAGATATGCAGCCAGTCCTGTAACCATGACAATAGGCAGTAATACAAGACGCTCATCTGGATAGCTAGCAACCTAGAAACAAACCTGAGCTAAATTATTCAACAAGTATCAAGTCAAGCGAGTTACCAGTATCACCTTGCTACATCAGAAATACTGCAGGTCAGATGGTATATAAACCCATTTACTTCTTGCAAACAGCAACAGAAGAAATTGTTAGGCACAACAGCCAAGCAAACCTAAATGAGTTTAAGTCACGGGGTTATGAAACTGAATATCCTGCAGGTGGGAATTAGAGCCCTGTATCGAGCAAGCAGTGGTCCCCTTGGGAATGGCACATGGTAAGCTTCCAGGTCCTCCTCAAGTCACACTTGTCCTGGACATTAGCTGTCAGTTATAGTTTATCACCTGGGCGAATAATGCAATATCCTGATTTCCAATGTGCTTTTCATGAGAAAAGAGTGGCTAACATTTCACCACCTCTCTCAAAAGCCTCCCTTAAGAAATTCTGAGCCCAAGTCAATCAAAAATTGGAGATGAATCTGCTCAGATCTTCTATAGAGAATTTTCTAACAAATATTGAAGGTTTTTAAAACCAAGAAAGCCAATTTAAATATAAATTAGAGTAACTAACTTTTAAACAGAAAAGCCTCCAAACAGGGTCAGACAGGACAGAAATAACAATTCTCGGCTTGCCCTGTGCATCCTTGCAGACGGGCCCTTGTTTCCAGGTCTGCTTTCAGCCAGCTCGGTGATTTTCCAAGCTGCAGCAAACTCTTTAGAGCCCTCCCTGGCTCTTTGAAAGTCTCTGCCAGTTTGGGCCGGGCTGGCTGCCCACGGCCGTCCCTTGGAGTCAGGCTGCACTCCCCGCTCCATGCTCTGTTTGTTTTGCTCCTTCCTTTTGCCACAGCCCAAGACTTCCCCAGGCTCCTGCTGTTGCCCCAAGGCAGTAGAAATCTCCTTTCTCCTTCCACTGACATACCCACTCCCATTGCTCACCTGCAGTCTCTCCTTCAGAACATCATCATGAATCTTTTCCCAAGATGCATTTCCCTTATTCTGCTCTTTCCACCACTGACATTAGAACTGACTGAAAATACTACTCTTTTTTCTCTCCCACCAGCATACTTTTGGGTACTTTCTTCCATGCTTCTTTTGATGAATGCCATTATCCCATTTTTGCATCTTCCTTTTAAATTCCCTACTATCCACTATCACGTTCAATAAAAACAAATACATTAAAATTAGAGAAACTATAATCTCCTTCCAACTTTCATAGTTTCATATTTTGTGGTTTTGTTATGTAGAATGTAAATTCTTTGACTTGATAGTCGTTATCAGTGTGCCTCTGTGTGTTATCATCAGAAGCTGATGATAACAATAATAATCTTAGCTCATCCCAGAAGACAGTGTCGTGCCAACACTGTAATCCATCACAACGTCCTGAGCCAGGGCACGTGGAGTTATGTAGGATGCTGGCTGTAGGCAGTACGGCAATGCTGTGGCCCGACCAAGGAAGCTTGTTCTTTCACTCTGGATGTGAAGCTTTTCGTAAGTATTGCCAGAAAGAAATGAGGGAAATCAGAAGGCCTGGTGAGATGAAGAACATTATTTCCTGTCCCCCAGAAAGGCCTCAAACCTATGAGATGAGTTTGCTAAAAAGATTTGATAATGTTCTGCCTTTTTTCTGTGTAGAAACAAAGGCAATTCAGTCAAGCAAGTGATTATAATAAAAAGATCCTCCTTTCATAAAGAACTTCTTTGTTGTTTACACCTTACTGAAATCTTACAGCATCTATGAATCTTTATGCCCCCAAAAAAGTTTTAGAACAGCGATCTTCATGTAATTACATATTGCCATACGCTCACCAATAGTCATGGTAAGAAGCTGATCTATGTATATTAGGTATGAAAAAGATGCAAATACTGTTTGTCGACTCTCTGGTCAACAAAAAGAGAAATATCTATCCTATCTGTATGAATGCTAGCTTGAAATCAACCAAGGAAAAATGAAAAAAAAGTATTTCATGGTTGCAGAGGACAAGAGATAAGACCTCCAGCTACAACAAATTAACTGGATGCTCCAAATCAATGCTCCTGCTGGCAAATCTGAACAGGTATTTGAAAACTTTTAATCAGTTTTTTTCTTTGTGGACCAGCAGCTAGTGTAGCTGAAAAAGCTACATAAGCAAAGGACACCATTATTGCTTACAATTGCAGAAGTACAAGTAATCTCAGCACTGAGAAACACAGGCAATGTGGAAGTTCTCTTTCTAAGGTAAAACTGATATTGAGCTCAGTAACAAGGAACAAGATCTGTGTACATTTTGCATGTCAGGAGGAAAATCACACTTGCACAACTACTGGGAAGTTGTAGCACTGATCAAAAGCTATGGAATGAAATATACATGAAATCAATGGCAGGCTCCAGTCTGGGGCAGGAACATGGGGAATTCCAGAAGGAACTGGAGTTCAGTCATGATGCTCCAAATTACATTTGAGCAGCAAAATACAAGTTTCTGCATAAATCCTGCAAACGTTGGAGCAGATAATGGTTGTGTCTATATTAGCAAGTAGTGCAGACCAATATGAGTGGATTTATAGAGTGAAACAGTTGGGTTTGAGGACCAGATGTCCATACCATATGTCTTTCAGAAGGTTTTTACCTCAGCCTAGCTCTGTCTGGTCCCATGGGCTGAATGCCCATCAGCTGCTGAAGTGCATTAGGTACGTTCCTGCAGCACATCTCCTGTTTAATATCAGTTGAGATGAACCCATGTCACACACAGTGAGACAACTCTACCTTGAGAACCAAAGCTTGGCAAGTGGGGAGCAGCCAGGAGGTTTGCTTCAGAAGTCCACTCCCAACCTGAACTAAAGCATTAACATAAATGGAGTCAGTGTAGGCAGCAGGTGGTGAAACTGCTGCAGTTTACATGACTTGCAGAAAGCCAAAGTAAAAGCGAAAGAACCAAATGTTTTTAAACAAGAGCAGATTGTTTTACTGTAGGTGTTATGATGGAAATCATAAATCAAAGCAGTGCCAGCCATTTTGAAAAATATTGTTGAAACTGAGCTTCGAAAATGAATTCCCCCAAACCGTGCTTTGGAAATCTGAGGAGAATAAAAATGCGCACAGTATATCTTGAGTGCACAGAGGAAGCAATGTTTGTCAAAGCTGTCAGCTCTGAAGAAGTAACTCACAATTCACAATGAGCGAAAATGAGCCTGAACACAGAAGATTACAAGACAATGGAAGACTGCCTATACCATAACCTTTACCACTCTTGCCCAGCGCAGAATGTCCAAAGAAAATTTTCCTACCCTTTCTTTCTAGGAGATGTTCATACCTAACTCTGCTCCTCATCCTTAGCCCAAATGATCCCATCCCTGCAACAAGCATCCAATTCTCATTTCATCCTCCACTTCTGTCCACTGCTGTCTTTAGAAGATCTGGCCCACTATGCAGTGTTACTGCACTTCTGTCTTTTGTAAAAATACTTGAAAGAAAAACATCTGTCAAGCAACTCTCTGTGTGTCGGTATCCTATGCAAGCGGAAAGAGTGAGCAGGGCTGAAGACAAGCTGTGAAACTGAGTGGGCTGTGGTCCTCCCAGCAACTTGCCAGGAGAGGGGTTTCTCAGCGTGCTCACACACTACTACGTGCGTGTCTGCTGGGCTGTAAACCTTCATTATGACTGTTGCTGTTTACTACCATGTATCAGTACTGGCTGAATGTAATATACAATTTATGAAAAAATGGAAGATATCTTTTTAAATCAATGGAAAATATACATAAAGAACTTAAAATGTAAACCTCAAATCCAATGAATGGGATTCTGAATACGTGAATCGAATACTCTGCATTTCTTCTTCGTGCTGAATATGGATGTAGTTTCTGAAAAAATACAATCTTAAAAATAATGCTTTGGGCTTTATGGGATTAATAACGATGTCAGAAAGTTGCATTAGTAAGGAGATATGTTTTACTTGGAAAATTCTACTTCCCAGCACTTGACTTCAGTAACTGCTGTTTTGACATCACAGAGTTTGCATTCTTAACTCTCATTAGGAACACGTTTCTCATGAATGGGCATATTCCTAGCATGTGCCCCCTCAGGAACTGTAAGAAGCTCTAGCTTCAATGACAGTTACAGAAAAAGAAATGCTTTAAATAGTGGTGAAGAAGCCATACTTCCTTCACAAGTGTAAGCTTTGAAACACAGGGAGGTTAACATCATTGCTTTTAGATATCTACTGTTAGACAGAAATAAGGATACAATATAAGACCATGTAAGTTTTAGACTCTAAACAGTTACAAAGTACAAACGCTGCTTCTCAAACTGGCAATAATGGCTAGTACAGAAATAATCATAGGTCTGATTCAGGTTTTCCATTGCTTCTACCTCATTTAAAATTCCATGATTTAAAGTGATGTGAACCCTAGGGTTTATGTTATAGATGAAAGACAGCAGAAGAGAGATGGATTTTTTACCTCTACTTAATTTCTTCCTCTCAATTTTTCATCAGCTTTTGCTTTCACAATGATATCATTACTTTTATAAATACAGATTGGACACATACAGGAGATGAAGGATATCCCCTCTGCGTGGACTGTTAATAATGGATTTGTCTTATCAAAAATGTTATTGACTTACCACTTTGAAGTGTTAAGTGATTTCAAGGGGTTTTTTTTAGAGCAAACACATTTTATGTGTTTATGCCAAGCTGGTGAAGAGGGCTTTAAACTCTCCTGAAGAGCAGCACAAAGGACCTCCAGCCAGTGAGACAGCTTCATCGCCCAACTTAAATGCCTCTATGCAAACACATGTAGCATGGGGAATAAACAAACAA
>NW_008796110.1:4350718-4367250 GCF_000699145.1 Aptenodytes forsteri
TTCTCATTCTTATCTAAGATACGAGAAATCAGAAATAAGGCCATGAAAAGATGTGGGTACTTATACTGGGACAAAGTTTAAATTTAGATGTCCAATCAATACTGCTCTGAACACCAAACTGTAGAGCTATTCTTCTTTTTTCCTCTTTATTTCTGCTTCACTATTTAGATAGTGCATCCAAACTGGATGAACAGAGAAGATGGAGATCAACAAACCTCAGGATGCTTCATACCATTAATAGCTACGGCATTTAGCTTATTACCAAAAGTTGCACAATGCAGTCTCTAATCCTCCAAGGCAGAAGAATTATTTCAATTCACATTCTGGATGAGTACACTACTGGCCCAAAGAGAGAAGTACTGCCGATACTAATCTTGTGAATGTTACCATAGCTCATATTACAAAGGCCGTGACATAACACATTGCATTCTAGGGAAACATTTTGGTCACCAAAAAAATGGAAGGTTTAAGTTTTACATATTACTGAGTAGAAGACAACATTTCTGCTTCATCTTGATCTTTACTGAAAGAGTGGTTAAACATTGGAACAGGCTGGCCAGGGGAGGGGTTCAGTCACCAGCCCTGGAAGTATTTAAAAGACGTGTAGATGCGGCACTTAGGGACATGGTTTAGTGGGCATGGTGGTGTTGGGTTGATGGTTGGACTCGAAGATCTTAGAGGTCTTTTCCAACCTTAATGATTCTATGATTCATTGTAAGGATTTTTTGGGTTTTGTGTTTTGCCCCTCCAAAAGCCCCAGTTATCCCCACAGCCTGTTCATGATCAATCTCATAAAGTTTATAAAAATTCTTCAGATTGAAAAAGCCCAGACTTTAACGGGTGAAATTACTTGTCAGGACAGAGTCACAACTACAGAGAAGGAGTTTTGTCTTCCAGGTTTGGGTTAGCCAATTATTATGCCAGTCTCAGTGATATAATTGCTTGTGGGTTTTGCAAGACTGGATTGCTTGCCAATGTCTAGCTCAAGTGTTCAAAAATGAAATTATATTGGTTATGTTAAAGAGAGTCAGCCCACAGAGTAAGTGGATGGCCACTCCAAAAAACTTTAATAGCATTTAAACCCTCAAACTTCAATAAAGTAACTTGCTTTTAAATGAGCAGGAGCTAAATATATTTATCCCACAGATTTTTTTGGCACATATACAGTGACAGAGAAATGAATGCAATACATTTTCTTACTGTAAGGTGTAATATTTCAAATAAAGCAAACAGAATCAATAAAAAATTCTAGTTGCTTTGCCACTAGATGCATTCAGGCAAGCCAAAACTTCTAATCTATTATTTTGTTTAGTGCCTTATTTGTAATTTTTGTGTCTAAGTATCAGCACACCTACATTGTATTGTGTGGATTGTGTGTATGTGCACACAAAAAAGACAGTATGTACTGTATAAACACAGACTTTGGACTTTTCCTGAGAAGAATATCCTAAAAGATGGCACAGCACTAACCTGTCTTCAGCTGAACTCTGGTATGTTCATCTTCTCTGTTCCTCATCTAAAATGTGTTGGACCACTTACCCCTTATTAAAATCTAACTTAGAAGATGAGTCACGAAAATTCTGATGAAACATTTTGTTATCTTCAGATTATCAGATCTTTCTTTCAACTTTTATTTATTTGAACATAAACTTCATGCTTCCTTCACATCTACAGTCACTGAGACATTGCTCAATAAAATAACCAAAAAGCAATTGAGTGAGAAAAATGTTTTGTTTTTTCACTTCATCCCCACAGAAAAAAAACACCAGATAGAATAAACTACAGTTGTTGAGATACAACAGAAAACTGTAATCAGTATTACTAATACAGCGGCTGTCTGGTGATTTTTCTTCCTGGGAGTCAGTCTGATAATGATTCATAGTCAGACTAAGTGAATTACTGAGCAAAATGTGTAGGAGGATAAATGACAATGGACAGCTTTCTTTCAATATAGCAACTGTTTGCTGCTCCTTGTCTCCTTCTTTCATTCCCCGATAAATCTGGCCATTGCAGGCTAGTTAGAAAATACATAATCAAACACTTCTGTGCCAGAGAAATACAGATTATCACTGATGCTCCATTTGCAGTGCACTCAATGGGATAGCTGTTTAGACTAGGAGAAAGATTATGGGAGAAAATCAGTCAACCTTTTAAGATACCTCTTTTCTATTATTCTCATCCCATTGCTCCTGAATTTGCATGTAAGTGCTGCTAGAGAATAATGTAGCAATACATAATGAAAACTTGCCAAGTAATTTTTTATAATTAATGTAGTGTTAAGATCTAAACTATATTTTTCAAATAAGTATTAAGGAAGGAAATTTGGTACAGTGCCAAATGGGAAATTGTCCAGTAAAAAAGAAACACATTCTTCCTCCTGCTTTCATTTCATTTTTGACAATATATGAAGCCTTAATTGGAAGCCCTGAATACTTCTAAACCTTGCTCTGAGGAATCCAGGTTGTAGCAATGATTTCCTTTCATAATACTTAAGATCATGAAACTGAATACAACACTGTTGAGTGACAAAGATCATTCCAAGATCACAAATAACCAGAGCTGAAAACAGAACTGGAATACATGGAGCTGACTCACTTTTAGGCTAAGAAATAGGCAATGCCTTTTGGCCAGCGCTGAGGAACACGGCCTATGACTTCATTTCATATACCCTACAGTTGTACTTTTCTTCATGCTGGATATCATAGAATTAGCTGTCAATTTTGTGTCATGGCAATGTCAAAGGCTTGTTTGGTCTTCCACAAGAAGAGGACTCCCCACCTGTTTTTGAGCTGTTTGGCATACTGCTAGCAAGGAAGGACGAATAAAATGGGACGATTGCAGGCTTTGTCCTCTAAAGCCACCCTGATTTGCAAAATAAAAGCAACAGCGTTCCAACATGGTACAGCCCCATCACCGTTCAGCTGTACTTCCTGGAAGTAAAGCTTACTCCCAAACTTACAGCTACTGCACAGAGAACAAGTGGATGTATAGCGCCTTTCTGTTCGTGAACATGTGCATAAATGAAGCTTATGGAGGTATCTCCCTCTGCCCCATATCATGCAAGTACCATTCTATTAGAAATATAATGGCTGCATATGATAAAAATTTTGTAGACTCAAAGCTTGCACCAATTTTAAACAGATCAAAAAAATGCACTTTAAAGGACCATCAGCTGGAGCAAAGAAAGAGGAAGCAATAATCTACTTCAAGTGCAGCATTTAGCATCTGTCTGATAAGTGATAGTTGATGTAGTCCCAGGAGATGAGCACAATGAAACCATCTGCAACAGCAAGAAACCTCATTTTTACCAGAGTACACATCACCATCTAAATCTAATGAATTGCACTATGACAGTCTTCGCTTTTCACTCCTCATTACTACAAGGTAGACTCTGCTGTATTTTAGAAATTATCTTGGGTGGCAGAACCAGGCACTCAGCACAGAAACAAAATGCAATGATGAATTTTAAAAGAGAGCATGTAATTTCCTCCTTCTCAGCTTCTCAACAGATCAACAGATCTAACAATATTGGCTTTCACTGAGAAAATCAATATGGTTTCCTTTTCTCTCCTGTTGTGGTATGACCTCCCTCCTTCCCTTACTCCACTTCCCCCCTTCCCTCTTTCCTTCTTCCTTCCTTTCCTCCCTTTCTTCCCCCTTTCCTCCCTCCCTCCCGGGCCATTAAATGTTAATGAGCCGTCTGTTTAGTTCCATGAAAAGTCCTGTCGTGGTATACCACAGGGGCACTTTTTCCTGTTACGAAACACGTGCATTATTATGTTGCTATCACCTAGGAAAATAACTTCTGTCAGTACTAGCCTATCTACAAGAATAATACGTCTCATAAAGGCCACAGTCGTAAGTTCTGATCCAAAGCCCACTGAAGTATATAAATAAATCACAAGTAGGTTCTCTGGGCTTTGGATCACATCGGCTGGGGGGAGCATACATAAAAAATCACTACTAACAAAACTAGTGGAACCTTGGATGCAAGAATTCCACAAATAGCCATAAAAAAAGTTGGCATTTACCCTTGAATAGCAAAAAGGCATTTATTTCAACTGTGAAGAATAACATAAAGATCCTGAAAAGCAAGGACTAGACAGAAATAAACCAAAGCAAGACAAATATAAGGATAAAAGACTACTGGATTACATCACTGCCCAGTCAGTCCCAGCAGCTGCCAGCAGAAAAATTACCCTAATGTCCAAAAGGATGTAGAAGTAATTTTATTTTTTTGCTCCTGAGGTTCTCATCTTTACAGAGCTTCAATTTTTATAAAATGAAGCTCCTACATGTCTCCAGAAGAACACAATACCATAGGAAAGTGGGATTTCTTTTTAGCATCTTTTAGCAGGATTTGGTATCACGCTTCTATGGGAATTTCAATACATATAATGTTTGCATAATGGTAAGGATAAGAGGAGGTGATGGGCAGGAATTTCTTATATAGTATTATATTGAGTCATATGGATTTCTTACACAGAGCTATAGCTGTATGTGTGCTTATCTACACAATTTCTTATAATATTTTATTTTTTTACTTTAGAAAGCCAATTCTAGTTCATAAAATGGTTCTTTAGCAAGGGCTTTGACTGCAATAGCAAAAACGTTAATTCTTTTTCCCTTTCGCCCCCAAAATAAAAGAAAATCCTTCGAAAAATGTTAAAAACCAACCCCCTCCTAACATTCCACAAACCTTCCTGCACTAATGGTATTACTTTATTTGGACTAAGCATAATTTCAGTGTTACCATTATGTTTCCATTTTGTCCACAGACTTTATAACAGATACTTTCAGAACTGCCATAGCAATGTCAGTGGATGTATGACTCTTCCTCTGATAATATTCCATGTTAAATTTAAATAATACTATTATGTGATTAGTCTTTTTTTGAGACTATCATATCCTCAGAAACACTCTTTACCAACTCTTCCACTGAGTGAGGTTTTACCCAGCCTTGATGTGATAACAGCATTATGTAAATTACATAGTAGATATTTCTTCCAAGTATTTCTTCCACAAACATGTCATGCGAATCTCTTTTTTTCCTTTGCAGATCTATAAAAGGCCTAACCAGTTTTAAAAATCTTTCAGTATTAAGAACTTTCAAAGTCACTTTCAACGCTGAATAGTTATTCTTAAGAGTGCACAGCTAAAAGCTATTGAGCAGTAGGTGTAACTCACCTCAGATGGGGAACTCACTGTCCATTAACAGCATTTACCTTCACAGCTTCTCCATTCTATCCTACAGTGGAAACTGTTTGAAATGAGGATGGAAGCAGTATTAACTGCTACAGAGGCACACACTTAATTCATGCATCTCTGGGCAATTGTGGTCTCACATCTCAGTCAGCCAGTAAGTTCTTGTCCCTCTGTGAGTCTTGTGGTGATAAAACTGGCCTAAAATGTCTCGCTGCTGTTAGGAGCACTGCTTTTTACTTCCTATTTTCTGAAATTAAGAATTAATTCATTGCACTGCTTGTATTGAGAAACTAATAGAAACTGTTGCCTAACCTACTCCCTCTGAGCCAAAAGTTCATAGAGGAGATTCCAGTTTTCATATCAATATTGCTTTAAATTCACTAAACTCTTTAATGGCTTAGTACTTCTTCTTTTTTTTTTTTTTTCCTTTTTATGTATGGCTAATACACAGAATAATCAACTTCCATGAAGCTATGTGTCATCATTTTTCTTTTTCTTTTCTCTGTGGAGAAAAAAATATTCTCCTTTCACTTCTACACATAGGAAAGTAGAAGAGGATCAGAAGAGCATGTTACTTTCTTTCTTCACGTTGTTACCAGGGATCAAATATGTAGGGTATTTTTTACCACCTGCAAATATAGTCTTTATTTCTTTTTACTAAGTAAACCATTCAAGGAGGAAGAGATCTAGCATACAGTTGCATAAATTAAAGGCATGTTTCTTGGTTCATTTATCTATTTTAAGCAAGAAGTTACTATGGCAGGAGCAAAAGGAGCACATGGTATTCCTGACACATTAACATCATCTAACCATCAAACCTCTCCCTAGTGCAGAGGAGCAATTATCTTCTGCCACAGAGTTACGCTATCATTCATATAAAGGAAATCAGCCAGTTCTAAGAGGGGATTGAATGCGCACAAGTAACACAAGTGACACAAGTGACTCTAGTACCAAGTAATCTCAAGTATTCAAGAATCCAAACACTTCTAGATTTGCGGAGGGCTTCTATACAAGCAGATTAAGTTTTAGTGAAATTTTATCTACTGCTGCTTCTCCTTTCCTTTTCCCTCTTGGTGGAAAGTATCAATTTTATGTTCGGGAAAAAATTTATGCTATCCTAAACATGTTCTCTTGAATGTAAATGTTATTTTGTTATGTTATCTTGAAAAACGCACTTACAATTACTGAATTACTCCAGAGTAAAAATTTTCTGACAAGAATCTTCTCGGTTCAGTCTGCAAGGAATTGGACAGCCATAACAAAAAACAGGTCAGTAAGCTGTTAGGACAAAATCTCCCCAATTCATGCCTATTGTGCAGATAATTGAAATGTAGTTAATCAAGCTCAAGAGACCAAGCCACGTTAGAGTTCATAGGTTCCCAAATTTTCACCAAAAGCTCCCTAAATACCCTATCACTGCCTGTGCCCTGAGGCACTGTCAGTTTGACTAAGCCGAGCAACCAAAATCAAAGCCCATTTTGGATTCACAGACTAGTCGTCCCTTGCCACGATCTCCCAAGGCACAGACCTAGCCGGCATGTGCCTAGTGACCCTCAGACCATGCAGCCAACAGCACCAAGATGAAAGCAAAGCCCTGCAGCTGTGCCTCCTGCCACTCAAGAACATTCAAGTGGATGCCCATTTTAATACAATATCCCAGCCAGGCAGCATATCAGGAGAACATGACTTAAATACCCTCCTCAGCCAGAAAAAAATTATTCATGATCCATATTTTGCATTTCCCATGACAAGGCCTGAGAATATTGAAAAGGGAAGGAGAACAAGTCCTCTTCACTCACCCTACCAGCGCTGTGATATGGTGAGGCTAAAAATTCAAGAATCATTGGGTCATAAGAAGATAAGGAGGGGGAAGGTTGATTTTGTAGCCCAGCAGCTGGAGCATTCAGCAGGGAAAGGGTAGGGATGACACAAATGGGCTGAGACAGGCAACTTTCTGCTAATTGGTGGATTCTGAGGCAAGTAACTCTCCCTTGTGTTGATTAGGCACCTAGTGTAGGTGCCTAACCTTGAATTGTGAACTTAAGAGAAGATATATGTTCCCTACCATCCCTCAGTCATCAGCGCTTTTACAACGGGACATGCTAAACCTCTGTGCACTTGAGAAGTCTACACAGCAAATTACCGCAAAATAACTACCACATTTCAAATTCACACCTTAGATTATTCCACACGTAGCTTCCACTGGCACACATAAACCCTAAATCATAGTCTAATTCTTCTACAGTATTCCTCTGGTGTTTTGGTTCTCATTTGAATTAAGCCTCAGTCCCACAACCAGATCCATGTGGGTAGCCAGCTATTCTGGTCACAGAATGTACTGATGGCCACAAAACACCTTGTATATCATTAGTCTGTTCATATAAATAGGTAGTATTTCTGTGGCAAATCAAACCCCGCTATTATTAAAGCAATTAGAGCAAGTAATTGTTACAAATAATTAAATATAATAAATTTCTAGTTGTTTTATATTTGCTATTCCAGCACAATGGCTAATGTTTGCAATATGGCATTTAGCACCAAATATCACCTGATGCATTAAGAGATTTCTGACACAGTTCCATGACTATTGACTAAAGTCTATATCAAATGATGATGTCTAATTCCTACATTCTCAAACAAGAAACTCAGATTGCATATAAAAAATGATAATCAGGAAAATCAGAGAAGAAAACCTCACCTAAGTTATGCAAAGTATAAACCAACTACTTACTGTTTTAAAACACTTTTTTTTTTTTTCCCCCTGGAAGAACTTCCCTTGTGCTTACCATGTGTACTCTACACCACAGTGTAGGTGTCACAGTCTCCCAGGTCTTTGAGGACCTGTGTATGACTTCTCCCTAAGCAGGGTAGCTGTGCATGACTAATGTAGGCATTGACTGCAATTGGGGTGGAAAGTGTGGCAAAAGATTATGATGGCTAAAGAGGAGATACAAGGCCGGAGTTTCTAGCTAAGGCATATCGCACAGGCAAGGCATACTGCAGCCCAAGTACTGAATCTATTCGATATAGTTTTGAGGATATGAAAAGATTAGTCTCACCTGTGAATGACTTGCATGACATTTACACAGAGATTTCATTCTGAAGGGGCTGATCAAAAACCCCTGTAGGTGAATTATATGATTCTTCTGCATCAATTCTAAGATAGGGAATAACATCAGATTTGAAAAAGGTGGGAGCTCGGGGGTGGGAAAGCAAGGCAAAAGCACTATGTAAATGAAAGTTTCTGAGAAAATGCAGAGACAGCTTCTTGCATATGTAATTGTGAACTCTTTTTTTAATAAATTCTCTCTGCTGTAGGCAGTGACAACCTTTCCCTTCATGAGAATCAGCTTTATCTTGGAATAATACCCAGAATCTCTTGTTTCCAGTACAGCCTACCTCCCTGTGGGGAAACATCAAATCTAGAAGACTCAGTGAGTGGAGTTTCCATGGAATTGTTTCTGCAAAGAAAAGATGTTTTTGACTTCACAGAAAATACCGCCAGTCTGTGACTGTGAGTCACAGGAGATCTGTTGAAAATGAGTTTTTTTTCTGTATTTCCTCTTTACTTTTGCTGATATCCTGTCACACTGCAGTTCTGATAAATAATACCTTGATTGGTAGTTGTCTTTGAAACTCTTATTCTGTGGAGACTTGCCATACAGACTTGTATTGAGACTCACTCACCCCTGTCACCTCTTAGCTTGCCATGTTCTTGTATTTCCTTCCTTCTCCAGTTTAGTAATGATCTGTCTTTTGTGTGAGACTCTTACTCAGAATCACAGAACCACAGAATGGTTGAGGGTGGAAGGGACCTCTGGAGGTCATTGTCCAACCATCCTGCTCAAACAAGGTCATCTACAGCCAGTTGCCCAGGACCATATTTAGACAGCTTTTGAGTATCTCCAAGGACGGAGACTCCACAACTTCCCTGGGTAACCTGTGCCAGTGCTCAGTCACCGTGACAGGTAAAAAGTATTTCCTGATGTGCAGAGGGAACCTCCTGTGTTTCAGTTTGTGCCCATTGCCTTCACTGGACTCTCTCCAATATGTCCACGTCTCTCTTGTACTGAGGAGCCCAGAACAGTACTCCAGGTGTGGCCTCACCAGGGCTGAGTAGAGAGGAAGGATCACCTCCCTCAAACTGCTGGCAACACTCCTCCTAATGCAGCCCACGATACCATTAACCTTTTTGCTGCAAGGGCACATTGTTGGCTCATGTTCAACCTGGTGTCCACCAGGACTCCCACGTCCTTTTCTGCAAAGCTGCTTTCCAGCTGGTTGGCCCCCAGCGTGTACTGGTGCCTGGGGTTGTTCCTCCCCATCTGCAGGACTTCGCACTTTCCCTTGTGGAACTTCATGAGGTTCCTGTCAGCCCATTTCTCCAGCCTGCTGGGGTCCCTCAGCACTCCTCCCAGTTTTATATCATCATCAAACTTGCTGAGGGTACGGTACACTCTGCCCCATCATCTAGATCACTGATGAAGATATACAATAATACTCTTTTCCATTATGCTGGACCTTGTAAAGAAAAAATAATACGGACTTGTGAAGCCAAATCAGAAAGAAAATTTCTTCACCAGAGCTGCATAAGCTATACCAGAGCTTATTGCTCCTGGGGCATTACAAGTGTTCTGCATGGCCATCCTGGGCACCCCATCTCATTTATGGGATCCAAAAATCCTGGCGATGATTTGTGCATACTACTCCACAGGTTGGAAAATTATATTCTATGACCACATTGGCAACGTCAGTAAGCAGAGCCTGAAGAGCACTGTCCTTGCCAGACTCTGTGCTGTCAACCTGTAATATTACTGCCATCCCTCCAAAGCAAAGTACTGATGGACACTGTGAGGGACTCATGATACTAGCATTCAGTCTCACATCGGGGAGGGATTTTGTTGACAATTGTGTCCTTGTCTCACTTCTTAGCTGAGCAGAATTTAATTAAAACACATTTCCTGAGAACATTTGATCACTGTTCAAATAATCCTCAGCTTGCAGGCACAGAGTACTAAGGGAGCTTTACTCCCTGCCCTTGCACACTCCGCGTTCCCGTGCCATTTGACTTGACTGCAGCTGTATATCTGCATAAACCCACCCCTTCAGATTAGGTATGACAAGTCCCTGTTCCATAAGTAGAGCCCATTGAAAGACTGTAAAGCATGATCTTGCCTTTAATTCGGTACATAATTTAATTTGGTATTAGGACAAACTCTTAGTTGCATAAAATAAATATTGCCATTACACATACCACAATGGTTCCCCTGTTAATGCTGCTGCCGCTGCTTGCTAAAAATTTGGCAGTTGCATTTCTCCAGATGTGCTACTTAAATGGCCATTTAGGATGGAGAATTTCCATCCTCTGCCTTACTCAGTTTTATAGTTCTCATCCTTGTACATACTGGGCATTTGATGGAGCATAAATATGTAAGATCCTACTCTATTTTAATGGGTTTTGAAAACAAAATGTTTTTTACAAATATTGCAGGAAACAAAGTGACATCAGCAGTATAGTGCTGTCTCCTTTGTATCTGGCCAGGACTGAAATGGTGGTAGCTGACATTGAAAACAAATTTACCAATTTTCAGCTGCATTGGTCTAATGAGTGCTTAAGGGATACCTTATGAGGGAGCTAAAGGAAGGAAGAACTTGCATTCAAGAAGGGCGATTAATGTTGTGGGTCCCTGTGAAGCATTATCTTGACAGCCATGCACAAGTCAACAGTATTTTTGTTCTCTCCTCTCTACTGGGGGCATTGTTTCAAAGAGGGTCATCAGTTTGCAAGTCTGGCATCTACTTACTTTGTTTAAAAATCTTACAAGACCCCCATTAGAATAATGGGTCCTGACATATATTTCCTAATTTGCTGTATGATATAACTACTGTGGACAACTGTAATCATACTCCAACTGCTGCTTTAGAAAGAGGTTTTTAAAAAATTGTTCCATTGATCTGAGATGTAATCTGCATCTGTGATGGTATAAACAGTATGTCCTGTGGGATGACAGCATTAATATTTTATTAATAACTCCTTGCACAGCCTCCTACATGAGCTGCGGAATGTAAAAACAACCTTCATTGAAGCAAAGGATGAAAAATAAGAAGTGGATACATAAATAACCTTTAAGAAACATTTAGCCATTTCAACATTTCATAAGCTGCATTTCTGCTTAATATTTTGGCTTTTTAACTGCAGGTTTGCTGCCCTGCATGGAGATTAAAGGACGCTTGCTGCCAACTTGAAACCTGGTCAGCCATTTTCAAGAAAATCAGATTACTTGGTTTGTGGGATCACATTTGTCAGCCTTTGAGGTTTGACAACCACATTGCCTGTTTCTAAAGGATGTTTTTCTCCTGAGCATCCATATACTATAGTTTCACTCAAACAAAAGGAGGAAACAGAGGGAAAATCCACTGAAGTTTTTGGCCATCTCTCTGTGGCAGTGCACAGGCTTAATACAATACATCTAATGCAACTGGTGAAATATGCTACAAAGCTGAAGGCGAAACGACTTGCAGGGGGAGATCCAGTGTTCATAAATTAAGTGCCTCTCTGTCTTCACTGGCTATATTGAAGGCAGGCACCTTTCAAAGGGCAGTCCAATCTGTTCAGTTCAGTTGGTTCTCTCTTAGTGGTAATGCGGATGATGGCCACAGATAATACACCGCTGCCCCTGCACTAGTGGTTAGAGCACTGGGTGAGGAAGCAGTGACTTGAATTCTTGGGTTTATTCTTCCTGAAGGACTTATGCCAAGATAGGAAAAGGCCTAACCAGTAAAAGAGAGAAGTGGCTGTCCTTTCCAAAAAGGCTGGGCTGCTGTGGCCTCTGGTCAGCAAGAGACCTCAGCTCTCAAGGCGACAAGAAGCCTGACTTTCACCTTGTAGTTATAGCATTTAGTGGAGGGGAAGGAGGGCAAGGGAACAGCCTGAAGTCTGGTGTCTCCTTCTAGGTCTGGTTTTTGCTTTTTATTCAGAGACAATCTAATTTGAGAGGTGAGGAAGCTGCATCTGGAACCTCAATTCCAGCGAGCTGTGCTAATTTGCAGGAAAATTGCACCATACTGCAGGAAGAAGAAAGGAGCTGTAGGACGTTAGATAGATAGAGCAGTTACAGTTCATGTAGGAGCCTGCAACTTTGGAGACTGTAAGCTGTAAACTTTGGAGTGTGTAAGATGGAGAATGCAAATAGGTAAAATGAAATTTGAATGTATTTCAAAAGGGCATTATAATGGAAAAGTATTGTTTGACGGTATATTTCATTTCATTTTAACTAATTAAATAGCAGTGGATGCTTCCTTTGAAAACAAAAAAACCCAACAAGTGATACTTGAGCCTGATGAACACGATATGATGCACTTACGCAGAGAGAGACAGCCCTGCTCCTCATACACACCAGCACTTCTGTGCTCTGTTTCCAGAAAAAAGCCAATGATTTCTGACAACTAGAATAGCCACTTCATGGGTTATAGAAAGATGTCAGAGGGAAGAAGAAAGATGTTTGGGAAGTGAAAGAGACTTTTTTTTTCCTGAAAGAGACTTTTTTTTTCCTGACTGCATCTCTGACTTTAAATCAGCCAAGTGCATAAGCCTGTAAATTGCAGTGTCTTCAGTTCCCAGCAACCTCAAGGGTCTGCTTAGGTAGAATCAGGTCCTAAGTGTGTGTATTATTATATCTTAGGTTAAAAGAGCATCTACGTAAGTGTACTCCTATAATGTGCCAGTTTATTATAAAAGCACGCACAAAACTTATACAATTATGTGAATGCTCTGGGCTGCTCAGCAAACAGAAAGTGGTTTGTGTTTTAAAGAACATATACAAAAGGGTGATGAGGATATGCAAGTGCAAGCCTGACATTTAAAAAAGTGATTACAACTGTTTTTTCTCCATCTGTTATTGTTGGGTTGGTTTTGTTTGTAACTATTCCATCTCTAAGCATATATTCTGGCTCCATTATGCAGTATCATTATGACACAAAAAAGAAACCTAACATTATCCTCCCAGGGACACGGATTCATCATACACCACGGTGCAGTCACCTCTGGGAATATTATAAGGAACTCATCAGCTAGGCAGAAAGCAAGAAAGTGTGACATGAAGGAAACTGATTCACCAAGGACAAATGTGTGAGCACCAGTGATGCACTGCGCTGCTTGAAGGAAGCTGTGGAGGTGTTCTGAGACAGCATGCTGGCAAAAGGTGATTTCTCATATTATCACGTTAACGTAAAACGTGAATGCTAGGACAAATACAGAGCATCCACTAGAAGCCATTAGTTGGGTGAACAGGTGATGCTGTGCAGCTGCATTGCTAAAGGCTTGATGAAACAACAGGCTCTGCTAGTCCACACTGTGCCCACAAATACAGAGGAGGCTAAAAGCAGCACAAATGCAGAATATCCGACCCTTGGGTTGCTCCAGCAGGAAAGTCAGCAGGTTCCAGCTGCTGACAATCCAGCTGGTCAGAGCTGCTCAGCAGCATGAGAAAGCAAGCGCTGCCAGCCCTCAGTGCTCTACTATAAAGAGCTTCTCCCTCAGACAGAAGCGATGAGCATGCATGACAGAAAATGAAATCAATTTATCTCAAATTGTCTGCAATAAATGTCCAAAGAAAAGCAAAACACTTTTTAATGTCCATGAAAAGCAAATAATTTTGGGTTTCAAAGTGGGATCCAGAAGCTTTGGAGGAGCAAGTGATTGATAAAACCCACAAAAAGTTGTGAACTTAGAGTAGAAGAAATCTTCCACGTCAAATTTGAATTGTAGGTGCAAATACGACAAGCCCTAGAAACAAGTCTGAGTGGCTTAAGAAGTTACTGCCCTCACACAGAAGTTTCTGACCCATTGGATCCTACTGTATTTCTATTCAAAATAATTACAGTAGTCTAAATCACCCAGATAACATTAGATTAATTCAACATGTATTTTATGTCAGGGCATGGTGGTAAGAGCTTGCCCCAGAAACACTCACTAGACAGAAAGTGAGTTGATAAAATAAAAGCTACCTCATCCTTCCAGGTTCCAGATCCAAAATGAGGACATATTAGGGCTTTCAGAGAAAAGACTGCCTTTTTTTTTTTTCTGAAGAGAGAAGTTATACATTTTTCTGGGTCTCCTTATAAAAAACACATTTTGGTCTGGAATACTCCCTGCAGTCTTTCCTCCCACAGCCTCAAACAGTCAAAAAAGGGGAAATGACCTAGCACAGAAAATAATTTTCTTAGACAAATGGTTGATGATTAACAAAGTAGTAAAGGACTGAAAATCTGGGTAACTTCAGGAATGGTTGGTAGTATTCTCTTTGTCTATGCAACAACACATACACTAGGTGCTGTTTGAAAAATGATTAAATAGGGTCTTAAGTTGCCCCAAAGCATCACAGATGTGTAAGACTGAAAGGTCATCTGGGTCCTTTCCTTCATTACAGGATCAAGCATAATTAGACTATCCCTCACTAGTGCTTGTCTTCCCCATTTTTTTGAAAGAGCTTCAATGAGAGGGATTCCACAGCCTTCCTAAGCAACCTGAGTTTTGCTATTCTCCCGGTTAGTTTTTCCTAATATTGCACCTAGACCTTCTCTTCTGCAAATTAAACTGATTCATCCTTGTCACTTCAGTGGAATGGAGAGCAATTGATCCCTTTATAACAACTTTTAAATATTTGAAGACTGTTATCGTAACTCCCTTTTCTATACTAACTTTTTTCCTTCAGTTTTTTCCAATGAGTTTGGGCCTTCTTAGACTCCCATTATTCTTTTTGCTTCTTCTCTGGACCTTCTCTCAATTTGTCACTGTCTTTTCTACAAGTGTGCAGCCCAAGGATGAATACAGAAGTACAGCTGAGACCTTCCTAGTGACAAGTAGAGCAGAATAATTGCCTCCCATGTCTTACACATCATTCCTGTTAATTCACCTCAAAATGGGATTGCCTTTTTTGCAACGACAGCATATTGTTAATTCAGATGCAATTATAGCTAACTGCCATATAGCCACCTAACCAGACAGTCCCCATTTTGCATCCGTATGCTTGATTTTCTTTCCCGATTGGAGTATTTTGTGCTTACTGTTACCATTGTATTGACAAATTCTATTTGACTGATTTCAGAACATTTCTCCAATTCATCAAGCTCATTTTGAATTCTGATTATGTCACCCAAAATTCTTGCAACTTCCAGCATGGTGTCCTCCATGAATTTGCAAATGCCCTCTCCTTCTTCTGTCATCGGAGATATTAGTGAAAACACTGAAAAATATCACATCCAGGAAGAAGCTTTGTTGGATATATCTTCATAGGCTCTATGAAATTACTTTATATTTTCACATTACCATTAATTTTGTAACAGTCTCCATCATTCTTGGTTGTGCAGAAAAAGCTATACTTGCATGCATTAATTTGGATCTGGTACTACCATAGACTGAAACAATAGCTCCAGAAAGTGTAAACTGAGCCATTCATCTTAGTGAGATATTAAATATGAAGTTTCAGGACAATTAAATGTCAACAGTAATTTTCACTGATGGTCAACTTTGTAGAATCAAGCTAATATGCTTGTAATTTCTCTTGTAATGTAACATAATGAGGGGTCTGCACAGGGACAGCTAATTGCCATTGGGTATTATAGAGTGATTCCTCACCTAATTGCCAAACACTCCTAGTTTTGCCATGATAATTTTTCCAATCATTTAATAATTTTTACACACTGAAAGTAGAATAAATATTCGCAATGCATTTCTGAGTATTTTTGCTACCCACTCCATCACTGCTAAAATCCATACATTTAAATTTTGTTTAGAAACATACTCCATTGTTAATGTGATATAAATTCGTCATAACTATAATGTAGGACTGATTCGAAGTTCAATTTTAAGTGAAGGGATATCTTTTCACTGATTTCAGTTGGCTTTAGTTCAGGCTGTTAGACTAAAGTTTGAAATTTGAATGTAGGTAATTAGTTGCAGTTGTAAAATGTAGTACTTACACAGCAATAATTAAAATGTTATTTACGTAGGAATTTATCAAAATTGGATTTATCTGTGGGTGATAGCATAATAAAGTTGCTAAATGGGTATTTAATATTCATAGAGGCTTTTATTTTAAGACTATAAATCATTGCAATTTAATGATGCTTGAACAGGAAATAAACTTTCAACATAAATGACATTTTGCCTAGGATACAGAACACTTTATGAGCCAACTTCCTTATATTGACTCATGCCTATAAAGTCAATGGAGTTAAAGCAAGGCTGAATTCGCCTGCAGAGTATGAATGAGAACGTAGCCGGCTGCTTAGCTGGTATCGAAGTTCAGATACCTTGGGAGACAAAG
>NW_008796110.1:4367804-4390056 GCF_000699145.1 Aptenodytes forsteri
GAAGGGAAGGGAAGGGAAGGGAAGGGAAGGGAAGGGAAGGGAAGGGAAGGGGGACAAAAGTCTTTGAAAAACTGTAAATTGTGTAATTGTGCTGAATAGATCAGTAAATTCCTAAAACTGTTACCACAATATCTAACAAATCAGTACTTTCACTTGTTTAGTAAATACGAGAGAGGGAGAAAAATAGTAAGCAGCAGTAAATGGTAGGTACTAGGCTGTGTGTGTGCAGGAAACTCTGGAGTTTCTCAGTTCTGCTAATTACACCTACTGATGACATGATGTGTGAAAACATGCCATCACAACAAGGTCCAGTATAGCATATGGGAAAAACAGCTGACCTTGAGAACTGAAGTAGTAAAAATGGCGTGAAATTCAACAATGGAATTTGTAAAATCATACATTTAGAGACTACTAGGGGGAGTTTTTGTTACTAATGAGAATCTCACCATAGGAAAAACATGGGGGAGGAGGAGAATCAGACCATGTCTGACAATCTCAGAGGACTGTAAACAGACAGTATGATGGAAAGGCAAGTGTGTTCTGAAGCTCTAACCAAGCAACTCCTAGTAAAGATAGGATAGTATTAATTTCTCTGCACAAAGTCCTGGGGACAGTTCGTCTGGGGTAAGTGCATGAGATGCTGGTCACCCACGTTGAAGACAAAAGAATTTTAGCTGAACTATGGGTGAGCAGAAAAAACTAGCGATGATCAAAAGGGAACAAGAGACTAGACTATCTTGGTTTAATTTAAAAAAAACAAACAGGAGAGGGATATCAGTGCAGGAAAATATTGGCAATAGAAAAGAACTCTCCAACCAACCAATTCTATCAGAAGAACCAGATGACCTCAATGGTCTGCTAATACAGCTAGCTTGGAAATCCAGATAAGGTTTAAAAGTCAAGAGTGAGTTTTTGAGATAGTGTTTCAGTGGAACTATGAAGCACAATATCACAACTACTTTTAAAACAGTGTTTGATTAATTTTATGCAAGAGTTAGATGGCATGATTTCCTGTAACAGCAGGGTGTTAGAGTTGGGGAGTCCATATCTGGTCCCAATAAAAAAAACCTGAACAGTTCAATGAAAGGAACTTAATCACACCAGAAAATCCTACTGATTTCATTCACAGGGGCTACAGCTGAGCAACTGGGAGAGGAATATTTTGTTTCTATGAAACATTTCTCAAGGAGACAGACCAAAGCACACTGTAGTTCAGAGCTCTTCTCTATATGATCACTGAATCTGATGCAACGTGTTTCCAGTCTACCTAACCATTTGTTGAAGAGAATATGACCAACTTAACCTGAAACAAGTGACTGGAACAGAACTTACTGGTAGCTTATTATTTGGAACAAAGGCATTTATTCATGTTTAAGTTTGAAATCTGTTTATGAAGTGAATGATAAATTTTAGAGACAACAATATGACTCAGTAGCATGGGCTTTCAAAGTGAGTTTTTAACTGTGTCGGCATTTTAAAAAGGATTTTGCTATTTCAGCTACAAATCTATCTACAGGCTGCTAGCTATAAACCTGAGGTTTGAAAAATAATGTTTTCCGATGGCTGGATGCAGGATGTACTTTATTTGTATTGAGTTTCACACCAGGAAACCGTATCAAAGAAAAGCTTTTTTGCTAATAACCATGTTTCAGAGTGAATAATAAATTATGAGGAAATAGAAAATACCTTCCAATCTTTTTATAGAAGGTAGTTAACGAATACAGCACAGTGTAAATCTCACTGTTCTTCATCAGCGTTTACATTTATGCACTGTCCTGCTGAGTTGGCAAGCTCACCAGCAGGTTTATATATGTAACATTACATATAATGTAACTACATTATATGTAACACATCTATAGAGACACCAACACTCTCACAAATGGAGGGACAAAGAGAATATTCTTAATTGATTGATGGTTTTTATGGTACACATCTATAGGACACCAACACTCTCACAAATGGAGGGACAAAGAGAATATTCTTAATTGATTGATGGTTTTTATGGTACCAAATTGGGGCCAATCTTATACAGAATATGCACCAAAAAGCACCTTTCGTTATGTTCCATTTAACTGTGATACAACAGGTAAGTGCATTCCCTCATCGTACGTTCCTGTAAAACGTGCAGTGGGCGTGCTGGCTTTTGTGAACCCTTGCAGGCATGCCAGCTGAACGCACCATGGTAACCACGCTGGAGAGTGTCCCTGACATTTAGGAAAAGGCAGCTGGGAGAGACTGCAAGATAGTCAAGGCAACACTCAGCTGGCTCTTTCTCCATTAGTTACTTGGGAGGGGAAAGTTTCTCCTGGAAACACAGGAGATAAAGTGGCAAACTGACAAGTTACTTTGTACAGCCATTAATGAATGTCAGGGAGAAGCAGGCAACAAAACACTATACAATCATTTGATAGTAGGAAAAAGAAGAATTTTATAATGCAAAAGAGAAACAAGTCGTGGCTGCACCGTAAGAGAGGAAATAAGCCAATATGACAAAAAATGTCAAACAGAAAGGGTAGGAAGATTGCTCTAGAGAAAGGGATGGAGTGAGAAGACCCAGGAAGTCATCCAGAAAAGCTCTTTTTAGCACATGCTCCACAGCTTCTCTAGACAAAACAAACGATTTCAAAGGGAAATTCAGATGTGTGATCAAGCCACTGCAACAGATTATCATCTATTCTTTTTATGCAGAGGAGAAGGAGTATTGTTCTCATTTTGATCAGATACACATGGTATGGTCACATTAGGACTGGCAGGTGTACAGATCTCTTCTTGGTGGTTAAATGTGTTGGTAAAGATTAGTTACAATAACATACTGAATCTGTTTGAAGCAGGTACTTACAGCTGAAGAAAATGAATGGTTGCATTATTTAAAGTATGTGCCCCCTCCCCAAGAAAACATGTTACATACTGTCTATTGCCTGTTTGTGCTGGTCTCCTTCGATCTGTTCTGGATACTCTGAAAGCAGGTAAAATACAGATTAAAGAGGTAATGTGCTAGTGCTCCTATGTAGAGCTCTCTGTTCATACCACATACCACAGCCCTACTGTAAAGCAAGCTTTCATGAGGATGTGTTTGAATAATAATAAAAAAAAATCTCCTTGCTTGTAATTTTTCACTGACTAGCACTCCAGCCATAAATATTTGCTTTCCTGAAAACTTACAGAAAAAATATAGCTTAAAAAAAAAGAGATCAATCATACTGTACTACGTATATGCAAAGTGGTCAGAACACGTACAAGCAGGCAGAAAATCCACTCTATTCTGAAATAGGAGAAAAGAATTTATGAACCCTTGACCCAGTATTCCTAAATACTCCAGCAACAGTGGTTTTTTCACTTTTTCCCTTTCAGTTACTCAGGCAGGGTAATGCAAGGTGGGCTTTTTGTTGTTGTGTGCTTGGTTTTGCCATTAACTCAGTAAAAATAATTGTTGTCAGTCTACAACCATGCACCCAAGCCCTAAATTGACTCCTTACACAGCTAGGGAAATACCAGAAGTTTGAAAACAAATTTCAAAGTCCTCACATGTAAATGATTCATCTTTCTCTTTTCCAGCATTCAACACATTGTCCCTCTCTTTGCTTTTCCATTTTTAATATCTTCATTTTCTTAACTGCCTTTTAAAAATGTCTCTGGTTAACACAGTTTTCATCAGATAAAGCTCACTGACAGAGAAGGCACTGACAGAGAAACACCACATTCAGAGGGAAAACAGCTTAGCTCTTAAATGCAGCATCTATGACAAAGGATGGAAGAAGACAGTCAGTTGTTTCTGTGGCTCCTAAAATAGGATCCATGCCAGGCAATATCAGAGCAAGCTATAGTTTAATTTCTCATAAAGAAAGCTCTTGGAAGAGAGCAGAAAGAGGCCGCCACAGGACAAATACGGAGTTTTTTGCAAGCACAACTGTTGAAGCATAGCAAGAACTAGCTAAATATGTATGCAGCTAGATGCTCTGACCTGGCTTTTCACAAAAAAGACTTTGTGCACCTTTCACAGCTGAAAGAGATGCTCAGAACTGAACTTCTGCAATTCTGGCAACCAACTAATGGAGGGAACAGTTCACCTGATACATCCAGTGGACACACAGTGCCACAGCCACTTTCCCGTGGACTGCTGCAAATTAACAGTTACAGACTTTGACAGCTTTCAGCAGGACTTTCTCCACAAGAAGGGATGACTTTAAATGTGGAAGAGTGGTTTCAAAAGCACCGCAATTGTAGAAAAAGGCAAAGGGAAGAAAGGCTGTGAAATTCAAGTACAGGGGCACAGAGCCTTAATTTGGAATCATACACTTTCTTTGGGATGTAAGCAGCTTTTTGACATGCCTACTATTTCTTCAGGGTGGTGGAGAAAGCTTGCTACCCTGGTAGAGAAATGGGGCACAGATTTCTTTGGGAAAACTTCCTGGAATGGATCTCCCCCTTGTAAATAATAAACTGCGTAACTCTCCTGTATGATTCAGGTTTCTTAGAACTGTGCTAACGTGCCAGTCATGATACTGCATATAAGCCAACTGTATATAAATAAACACCACATATCATCCCTCAGAAACTCTTGACAGAAAGTATTATGTGTACAAATAAAAATGATTTCTGCCCCTTGCTAATTTACCCTCTTTGTCGTGAATTACTACCACTCACAGCAAGCCTGCAGACCGAACTAGCTATTGCTGACACCTGCACAACCTCCTGGCCTACGTAACAGTGAGCGGGTGGAAAGAAGCGCAACAACCGTGCTAATACTTCACAAGAGAGTACAGGGTCCAGCCACTAAGCTACAAACTGGGCTGGCTCTAACATGCGGCTGAAGATAAGTAGAAGCTTATTTTTACCTCTGAAATGAGAAGGTGACATTCTTTACACATGACAGGGGCAGACCTATGGAACTGGAAGTGCCATTTCTACAAGTTAATTTTAGGAAGGTCAGGATTTTTCAGTGGTTTAGGTTTTTTTCAGCAAATGCTGATTCATCTAAAATAAAACTGCTGATGGGTTTCCCTCATTTCTCAATTTGAAAAGTTTTGGAAAAATTATTATTTTGTGGGAAAATGTCACATTATAACATTTGAAAATGAAATTCCAAAGCACAACATGAAAACGTGGTTTAAGTTCATTTACAGTAATTTGCAGTAACTTAGCATTCAAAATCTAAAAATTGAAAGAGTATGTGCTGCCCCTCCTATGCTCTGCTTAACTAAGTCAGGTGCACTTGCAAAGTATCAAGCACACATCCCTCACTGAGCTTGCGGTGGTTGTGGCTTCAGGGGCACCTAAGCCTACATGAGAGCTTTCTGCTGTCAAAGAGGGAGGCCACGCTCCTCCTGCCCCCTCCTTCTCAGGATCCTTCCTCTTACCCTTCATCCTCCTTCCCTCTGTGCTCCTAGTCATGCAGACTTGTCTAACCATGCCTTTTGGAGGACTGCTTTAACCCTTATTGACCCATGGAAAAACTATCTAGAAAGGTTTGCTTTATATTGAATTAATGAGTTACAGCAAGGTCATGAATGGCTTCAAATTTGTGAGTACGTTGCACAGAATTAGTTATTGCCCTTATTCCAGTACATTAGTAAACTGTGCACACTGAAATGAATGGGATTTGAATACATGAGGAAAAAAACCAAAAGCTGTTATAAATACAGCAGAATAGCCTTTGAGTAAAAATGATTGTAAGAAAGCCCTAAACAAATAGGCTGTAGCAGGTGAGTAAAGCAAGGCCTTCTGTAAACATAAGCAATGGGAGAATTATTTGCTGGGCTCTAAACTTCACAAATCCATAAATCATACTGATATGGAGGTGATGATAATCTCAAAGTAATCTGTGCATTTTGTAGGCAAGTAGTCCTCAAGAACATATCCTTCCCACTGTAGCACAGACTGAATGCACTTGTAAATGACAAATCATTCAGTAGTAATTACATGAAGATACTTTTATGATCGTTTTGAAGGGCAAAGAGGCTTAACCAGAGGCTGTAGTCTACTGTGAGATATCCACAATCTGCTTTTTTCATTTTACTTTGGTGTATTCCCAAAGACAAAAGCCTTTAATTTCCAAATGCATTTGCTTAATGGGTAGTCTCTACATCTTTCTGACCCCTGGCCAGACCTTATCAAAACAGCAGTGCCACACTATACAAATAGCTCACGCCTTGATTTCTGCACTTCAGAAACCAACCCTCCTGCGTTTGAATAATCTAGTTGATGCTCAGAATGAGATGCTGTGCCGTTTCTGAAAATGACCCAGCTGTTTCCTTTGCTTATAGCATTTAAGGAGTGAAATGGGGGAAGAAACAGGTCTTATCAGAGTTCCTTATCAGGAAACCCTGGCAAACAGATCACTTAAATCTTTGTTGACAGAAAAATGCTGTAATTTTACCAGTGAGGAGCCAAATGACTACCAACATGTGGTTCTTCATACCTGTCCTACAAGCATCCAACTTTGAAAGGTCCTTGAATATGGGGTCCTCTTACCTCCCCTCCAAAAAAACCCCTTGTAACAGTTTTCCACTCAGTTTATCCTACAAATATTGACTGAATCAAAGCTAAATAAATTACACTTTGCTGCTAGTAGTCTTCTACTGCTCAAAGATCAGCTCTCCTGATTGAAAAGAAAGGAAGTTTGAAACAGACATTTCTGAACCATATCACTTCATATAAATTCAAAAGTCTGATCACAAATATACTGAATAGATACCTTATTTGTGTTGAGTTACATGCTTTGTGTTGTTGATTCAGTACACTGAGATATCTTAAAAGGGATTTCTCTATGGCCAGCAATGCCAGCATGTAGCTTCCTGATTGAGGACACCTTGTCTCTTTGATGTAAGCAGATGCATAACACAGTAATTTCTGTTGCTGAATCATCAGCCTTCCCAAAAAAGTAATAATGTCATAGGCTTTTTAATTAATGAGCCTGTGAATTTAGTGACAAAACACTGGAACCATGAGTGACTGTGTGATCTGGGGGATGTAAATACATGCAATGTGCTATCATGCAAGAAAAGGTATGACAGCCTTTGAAGCATAAGGTCTACTAAAAAAGAAAAGACCCTCTGCAGAGCTATTTTTATATGAGTTAATAAAAGAATGCATGTTATTTTGATTTCTTATGCTGCATCCTTTACAGAAGGAACCCACAGGGCCCAAGAGTATAGGTTTTTCTTTATTACTCACAACAAATACAGCACATCAGTCATGAGTATACTTGGTGAATGTAAAACACAAAGTGATTTATTTCACAGGAGGTGATAAAAAGACCAGATCTTCTCACAAAGTTATGCTGATACTGCCGTGGTAGTTAGCTGGCAAGAAAAAATGTGAACTTAATTTGGTATGCATCATCTCCCCAGAGCACGGTTTTATCCATCCAGTGAAGGCCGGAGGTTTCATCAGCTTTTGGCCAGGGCTCTCTTGGAGACATTTCAGCTTGGTCTGGTAGAACTGTCTATTAAATCAGTCAGTTCAGCAAGCAGTTCCTGGATCCCACCTCCAGCAAGCTCCTGCTGGTGCCTCCCGCTCTCCCACACAGCCTGATTGTCAGGATTTGGCTCACAAAATGGCTCCTCTACCATACTCCACCCTGACCTGCAATGGACAGGACCCAGACCCTACGCCTCTACCCTCTAGCTCCCTTTGCCCTGCTCCTGGAGCTGTCTCATAAGGAGCATGCACGGGTGCCCACGCTCACACAAGCACTCTTCAGCACAGCTTCTTCCCCACTGCAGCTGCAGGGCAGAAAGCAACGCCTGTATGCCTGGCCTTGTCCATCCTCCCAGCAGATGGCTGCTGAAAAGGGAGACAGGGTGAGGATGAGGGGAGAACCTGAAACCTTCCAGTTTACCAGGATCAAACTGTGGGGTAATAGAAGCAGGAGACGTTTCACAAAATAAGCAGAATTAGCTACCAATGTCAAAATCATTTTCCTGAGTCACAGCTGAGATAGAGAAGAACCTTGCTCACTTTTTAGGCTGAGTGAAAAGCAAAATACTCCTGTAAACTGTTATGGATATAAGCAACAACCTACTTTCCCATAAACTTTATGAGCAGTGACTTTGCAGTAGAATCTCCTCAGTACTCCAAGATGACAGAACAACATTTGAAATTAAAACATTAGATCTTGTTTGGGCAAGAAAGAGAATTACATTTTCTCAGTACCACTGAAAATAAGGCCATTTTCATTTCTGAGCCAAACTACAGGCATCAACATTTGAAGCCATCAGTGCAAATTTCCAGGACTTGGGGTGGCAAAAACAGCCTTTCAACGGACAACTAAGGCTTTGTCTGCGTAGTGATAGTAATGGGGAATGATAAACTAGGGGGACATCTCCAGGAGGTCTTGAATCAGACATAGAATGATAACAATTTTAAGCTTAACAAGATTAGTTCAATGTTCAACATGGGAGCAAAACCAACAAGCCATTACGTTTAGCCATTGTTATGGTGAAAAGTATTGGTGCAAGGGCCAGAAGAGCATCACCAGCATACTGCCAAGTTTTACTACTGAGATCCACCAGATACTAAAAATTATCTGAAAAGATCATAATTAATCATCCTGATAGACAACGAGTTGTGTGTGAGTCAGCAGTGTGCCCTTGCAGCCAGGAAGACCTAGAAAGTACAGGGCTACATCAGCAAGAGTGCAGCCAGCAGGACAAGGGAAGTGACTATTTCCCTCTACTGCACACAACTGAGGTGACATCAAGAATGCGGAGTCCAGTTTTGACTTCCTCCCCAGCCCAGTACGAGACGGATATCAACAAACTAAGGGCCACTGAGATGATCAGGGGGTTGGAGGACTTCACGTACAAGGACAGGCTGAGGCACCTGAGTTTGCTGAGGCTGGAGAAGAGAGGGGAAACCCAGCTGAAGTCTACTGCTATGTAAAGGCAATCTACAGAGCAGTGCACAGGGAAAGGGCAAGAGGCAATGGTCACAAGTTGCAATAAGAGAAACTGCAGTTGGGTAAATGAAAAAAATTCTTCAAAATGACAGTGGAACACATTGCCCAGGCTGCATCATCTCCTTTCTTGGAGATTTTCAAAACTCTGCTGGACAAGGTCTGAACAACCTGCTTCAGCTTTGAAGTTCGCTTTGCTTGGAGCAGGGGGTTGGACCAGATGATCTCCAAGGGCCTTCAAACCTAAACTATTCTGTGATTCTGTGATTCATGAATCTTCCCCCCAGAGAAAAGGGAAATATGATTCACATTCTCCTTGCAAACAACAAAATTGTTCTTTGAATACCCAGGGACCCAGGAGTTTATACTAAAATCACCCTTTGCTCAAGATCAGAGTTGCCAGTATTTATAAGGCGATTGTGTATCAGTGTATCACATAATGAATGGCAGCACAAACTGAACTTAATATCCCTGAATGATGAGACAAAGAACACTAAACTGGCTGTGCTATTCATTTACATCATAGCAAATTCAATTTTTAAAAACCCTCAGCTTTTGTAATTCCTGGAAGGCTGTTTAGAATTTCTTGCTTTTAGCAGAATTCAGGTCTGTTTTTTTCCCCTAAACAACGTAACTTGTTTGTTGTGAACAAGAACCCAAATCCCAAGAGTAAAAACCCAACAGAAAGAAATTTCACTAGGAAAAAAAAAATCTTTTTTATGGTATCATTTGATAATTCTACATGTGAACATTCAGACTTGGAGTTTTCACGGACTACTATCAACCAGCCATGTTAAAAAAAACCCCCAGCATTATATCATTCCTTCTGGCAAAAACAATGCAGATAAACAAAACATCAATAAAAATTAATCTTTCATCTGTATGATAGAGAAATAATTGAAGCTCATATTGCTCACTTTAGTTTGAAATGATATGAGATTGCCTAACCTTAGTGGTGCAGCTAAATAATGTCTAAATGATCTTTGGTGATCAATTAGTATGTAACTGATTTGAGGAAATGAACTTTCTCAGTAGACTTGTTTTTTCTACAACAAAAATGGTTGGATTCACTTTTGGTACATGACATCATTTGAAAATAATCATGTTGCTCTAAAATTTTTATTTCTGTCACTGTTTTAATGAAAAATACAATGAAAGGTTGTTAAAATAAAGCCATTTTACTAATGAACTAGCTTCAAGAACCACTTATTCCTGAAAAAATTGGATGCATCTGTAACATGCACTTGTACTTTCCACTTCTTTAACATTGTATTTATTTATGCAAATATATGCAAAGTCAGGACACAAAAAAACTAAATCCATGCTTGCAACTGTAAGATTTGTCTATGGCTTAAAGCAGAGCCCTTAGAAGTACTACAAAATGTTTCCAGTAACATTTATGCCTTCATTAGGCCTTTACCTGAGAGTCAAAATCTGATGATGAGTCACATAAATTACAGTTCAGAAATTGCATGATTTCAGCAGGTAAGATTCAAGTTATTTCACTAGTTCCATTGTACTTTCATCTCACAGCACCATCCCAGTAAAGGAGTGCATTGACCCACTGTGGCTAATGTATATGAAATTTCTTATTTGATATAGAGAATTACATCTGCTCAAACTCAGATTAGTTTACCAAGCCAGTTAGATTTTTCTTAGTTATGGTGGATTAAACTGCATGCTTGCAGGATCCCAAGGCCCACTCATAACACTTCATTGACACACGGAGGCTAATTTTTCAGGTCTTTCAGTGAGCGGGTTGTAAGACAGAAGAATATAACTGGTGTCTGAGGAACGGATGAACTGACAAAGCACAGGTCACCTATTCAGAAATGTGCATGTTGGTCTAAGCCTCAAAACCGCAAGTCTGAGCTAGGTGTTGTAGTTATATATACAGTACTTGATATGGCTTGCCCCAGGAATAAAATGATGAGATTAAGATAAATAAATAAATTATTATAAACAAATGAGATCAAAATCAATATGCCTCAGCCTCTAGACTTCTGTGCCTCCAACGCACAATGTTAAAATTTTGTAATTTTTCTTCACATTCAGGAAGACTGTTGCTTTTTAAGTGAAAGCTGAATTCGTGCATTCCCTTCACGACATGAACCAACTACCTGGTATTTCAGGAAAGTTTGCTGATACCACATACGCTGAATGAATATATACCATATATGCTGAAACATACCACACGGCTCGCAATACAGTTGGCAGCCCTAGACACGGAGTATCTGATTATGTACCTTACACAGCCCCCTCCAAAAGCTTTGAAAATCCATGTCCGGCCATGCCTGGAGCTGCCTGCGTTGTGAGTGCCGGGGGCACGCTGAGCCCAGGGCAGAGGGCCTGGTGAGGCGGCAGGAACAGGGGCAGGGTGCTGCTGGGGCAGGGTGCTGCAGGGGCAGGAGGCTGCTGGTCAGGGTGCACACCGCTGAGCGGGGCTCCTCTCACATTCGGCTACCCTATGCCATCTCATGCACCTGACTACGTAGGTCCGAATAGGGAGAAAGGCTTTGCCAACAGTAGAGTCACTAGGGCAAGGCACATGAAGTGAAATGACTACATGAAGGTATCTCACACATTAAGGGAGAGAACCAACAGGTCTGAATCCTCTGGCTTGCAGAGTCTTTGCCATTTTGCCATCCAGAATATCCAGTAAACGTGACCTGCCGCTGCTGCAGCAGCTGCACAGTGGGTGGGTGCTCTGTGCAGGCTAGGGAAGAGCTCTATCCTCCGATATCCTATGCAAACCCCATTCAGTATTCTTTAAAGTAAACTCATAAATTGCCCTCTGGGCACCTGTAATCCTGGAGGCTTATCCCTGCATTCCCCTAACTGTAATACTAAAAAATGAATGGATTTTGAACATGAAATATTGTATTGATTGATCTTATGCTTGGATTTTGCAGTACAATGTGTGTAAGTAGGAGTTTTCATTATAAATCTCATTTTGAAGGGTTTATGACTAGCCCATTTCAATTCTCTCTAGGCTCAAAACTTGTTAGATAAGTTTTACCCTGGAAGATAAAAACTGTCTCAAAAATGAGAAAGAGAGTGAGAGAAAGAAAAAGAATCGTGTAACTTTCTTTAACTGCAGGAACATATTTTGAACCAAATATATGAAACACTGAAATTTGACAGTCCTTATTTCTTTTCATAAATTGGTGTTTTTTGAAACAGGAACTTGAATCATTAAAAATGTAAGAGTCTATGCACACCCTCAGGAAGTCCCTTCTTACATTCTGGGTAAAATACACCTATCATTTAGGACAAAATTACCTTTTCAATATTACTGAAAGTGGCTTGACTCTTACAAGGAGGCAAATTGTGAATTTCCCATAGTCCTTCTGTGATGAGGCAAAGGTCGTGCAGAATTTAAGGGTATACCTTTCTTACTTATGCAAATGAGAGAGCCCAAATGACTGATTTTTTAGGAGAATCAGGGTGGGAGCTGGAAAGGATGCTCAGGGGCTCAGAAGCAAAGTGCAGAAGTTCATATGCAGTATATGGATATGTTCTTACCCACATAACATGCTGTGCCTTGCTCTGGCCTTTCTGTCTGCTTTTCAAACTTGCCAGAACAGTAATATTCAGATGATAAAAGAGCACCTAACAATTTATTGGCCCAGCCTTCATCAAGTAAGTGATATCTCATGGTTAAGGTTTTCAGGATGAGAACTTTCTCTTTCCAAAAGTAACAGATGTAAGAAATGAAAATAGTCTCTCCTGTTGTAACGTTCCTGCAATTTTTCAGACTCCATTTCCTACATTTTTACTTCAGCAATTGTTTAGGCATATTGCAAGTGGTATACAGACATAACAGGCTCTTGATGTTATAACAATGAACGTAAAAATGTCAAAGCAAAGTAAGTTCTTCAACAGGCAGTTTTGCTTACCTGTATATGACCAATCAATCTCTTCAATCAATTTCCGCTGTTGCCTATAGTATCCGTACACCAAATCTGCAAAATAGCAATGAATTTACAATATAAAAACCAGAAGCCTAGCAGGAACATGAAGTGTAGATAACAACCCCCCCTCCAACAAGATAATCACTGTTTTAATTACTGATGAATTATTTACTTTGTCCTTATCTTGGACCTTGAATGGTAAGTATTGGTTAAACAAAATATAAATACCATCAACATTGTAGCATATAAAGGATACAAACGAGGCAAACAGAAGTGCTTTTCAGTTTATCTGAATGTAATTTGTTATTCCATTTTTTACTCTTAGCTTAAGACTTGACATATGTATACTGGTAAGACTAATGCTTTATTCTCCCAAAATTTCATTCCACCCAGTTTTCTTTCTTTATGTTCATGTCTATTTTCTTTATGTTCCACCCAGTTTTTTATGTTTCTTTCTTTCTTTCTTTCTTTTAGTTCTTTCGTTCTTTCATTCTTTAATTCGTTCTTTCGTTCGTTCTCTCTTTGTTCGTTCTCTTTCGTTATTTCTTTCATTCTTTTATTTTCTTTCTGTTCTTTCATTCTTTCTTTCTTTCCATTTTTCACCACAGTCATGCTTTCTCTTTTAAAATTAATACAACTCCCCCTTGAAGAAACCATCTTCTGTGATGTCCTTTAGAAAGAACCAATCTAGATTACTTGGAAGTCAATGCAAGTCAAACTTTCACTTCAGTGTGGTCAGGACTTTATATATTTTCTCTAACTTTGTACTAGTGATACCATTTAAAGATAGTGAAGAAAATATTCTAAAACGTTATTTCACTGTGTGCTATCATCAGCAATATTATAGCTGATATCTCCATAAACTTTATGGAGAGAGAAGGCTAGATATTAGATAATTTTTAATGACATATTTCTCTAGAGAGAAATATCTAACTGTATAAATACTCACTGATTTATTCTGACTAATGAATAACCTTCACCCTTATCCTTTTTATGCCAGTACAACTCTAGCAACACTACTGATGTGTGCAAATAGATGACTATGCCCCCTAATACTTATTAATATATGTAAATTGCAGATATAGGTTTTTTGAGACCGTCATTTTGAGAGTCATAATGTTAACTAGCTTCATTAAATACTGTTCTAGAGAAGCACAATACAACCTCTTTAAGAAATAATTGCATATGAGCACGTTGAGCACACATATGGATTGCTTCCTTGAGAAAGCGCCACAGAATTCTGCTCACATTCTGCAACAAATACAATTTAATGAAACAGTTTCATAGCATCCGTTTCTTTTTCTTTAACGTGGAAAAGTATGTAGTGCTGATTAAAGGATGTTAAATCATAATTGCTCTTTGCAAGGTTAGAAACGTTCTGTGTCTTACAATGACTTTCTGTTACGTATCTCAAGTCCATATGTTTTAATAACTTCATCAGGACTTCTGCCTCCTCCGTGAAATTGTGATTGCCCTTAAATGTTTTTCTCTTCCCCTCCCCGCCAAAAAAAACCCTTGCAACACTTCGCAACATTCACTCATGACTAAGATTTTTACAAAAAGATCAAACCTTACATGTAAGTAATGGCACTGAAAAGGGATTTACATACACCAGCATTGTCTTTGGAGCACATTTTCAAGTCAATGTGCATTGTGCCTGCTTCTTTAATTAATTATGTAAAAGAAAGCTGTTTAAGTTCTGATTCACAGGTGTTAGTTGCTGTCTCCAGTTTCCTCCTTTATCCATTGTCCTCCTAATTGTTACTTCAAACAATTAGCTGCGCATTCATATGCTAACTGAGCAGGGTTTGGGCGTGAGAGCGTCCCACCACTTTATAAATTCCACATGGAGGTCTGATGGACAAGAAGTGATAGCTTCAATGAACAAGAAAAAAAGGGGCAAGGTTCACTTTTTTGGTGCATTACACACTTATAGACCCCGTAAATCTTACGGAAAGTCTTTATAAATGCCAGGAGACGTTAGGAGTTCATACACCTTCTTTCCTCCGCTATTCACCTATTGTGCTCCCACAGCCCCTTCACAGCACACTCACAGCCATGCGCCTTCTCACATCTGCAGGGATTGTCAGCAGTTTTAGTCTTGCCTCTTTCCACTACAAATATGTGGCAAAATTGGGGAAGGAAAGCAAATTTCATCTGGGGAAGGAAGCCACTGAGGAATCATAGCTAGCACGGGCGTCAGAGAAAAGCCGTGTGTGAGTGTATGAGGACAAGTGAACGCAGCAATTCTTCCCTTGAGCTACTTGTGTAAAGTGCCCTGGCAAAACACAACCATGCATCCTATAAAGTGTTGCTGTGTAAACTGTCAGTATTGACCAGCTAACAGTGTAGAGTGCAGCTGGAAGGAAATTATTTCAATTTATTTTATTTTATTTTATTTTGAGTTAACAAATTGACATCCCTTTTGCTGATGGTATATGACAGCAGTTACTTCTGTTTAAATAGTGTATTTAAATTCCTTACATTTAATTTAAATGAATATAGTAATAATGAGAACATCTTCACAAAAGAGAAGGCAAAACTGATGTAAAATTTGTGGTTTTATATGTAAATCTATGATACTGATACTTGAGCTTGATCAGCTTGACAGTCAGCATGACTCTTGTGACACTGACTGACATCTTCAGCCAGTGCCCAGAAAAGTTTTAATTTTACTGGTTGAGGAGCTGCTTTATGAAGCAAAAAATCCTTAATGTTCTGTTCTGTTTCCAGGAAGCTGTTGAACATGTTTCCATAGATTGTTGATTTATTCATAGAACAAGGCAGCTCAGCTGTGGGATCACATTTTAACCAGTTTTATGGCTATCTTGCTATGCCTGTCAAGGAGACATGCAAGATATCATTAGATGCTTTTTGTTCTCTTTTTCTACCCTCCTTCAAAGCCAAAGTTTTCTCTCTGAGGCTGAGTCTTGTTTCTTTTTATATCCTGTCCAAATAGTGCTCACCCCAGTGCCCAAGGCCCATGAAGTCGGGAATAATGGTGGCAAATGCTCCCCCCTCTGCTCATGAGGGATAGCGGGACCGAGTGATTTGTGGCTGACTTTGTCTCATGTTCAGTCATGGTACGCAAACAGAGGAGACGGATTTCTGGTTCAAGCATAATGCTGGGAGTAGTAAAATCTTGTAGATATTTTTCCTGTTTAAAAAGTATAAATAACCAGGTTTTCTTCCTCCTGACTTGAGTCTGATATTCCTTTCGCACTTACTGGCCTCGGTTGAGTTGCTTTTGATCTACTGCTGTGAATGAACCATTCAGATCTTCAATGTGTATTTATTCGTATGTAATGGTAAAAAAATGAATAGCTTTAAAGATTAACAGAAAGAAATGTCTTTGAGGGAGGCCCTCTTGATTAGGCACTCTGTGCCAGGATAATGAGTCAGAGAAGTGGAAATGGGACCTTAAACCTCTGAATTCTGCCAGGGAAAATCCTGTGAGCGACGCTGAGGCAACAAGCCCCAAGTATCCACCAGAGATCCCTCTCCTGAGCCTTGGTAGAAAGGGTATTGAGGACAGTGCCCGAGACACAAAGTATGTTTGGGGATGCTACACTCAACATACTGCTTTGCTATGCAGGATACAAGCTCAGACGTAATCTGGCACTGTAATTTACACCAGGCTGCTGTAATTTTACCAGCCCTTTATGTCTGCCCTTTTTGCCACAGTGGTGTCAAGAGATATCATTTGCTAGACTCAAGAGGACAAAAGGACAATCTCCTTATGGTTTTACCTCCACTTGGCCTGAACTTGTGAGCTGCACCTGCAGCGGAGCCGGCATTTATGAGATTCTGACATCAGAACGACTCATTTATGGGAATTGGGACACATTTAGGTAATGTCTGCGTTTGTGAGATTTTCTACAAACAGGGTATTGATGGTCTGTGTGTACAGTAGGGGCTGGCACTCTTAACTACGCATTCAGATTGCCAACACAGTTTGGTCCTGGGACCTACGTCTCACTCAACATTTTCCTCCCGTCCCAAAATCTAATTTGGTAGCAAAGAGGATAGACTCTAAAGTCATAAGCATTCATCTAGTGTAAGTGGACAATGGCAATGTATTACAGTCATAGAGATAAAGGCTGTGTAGGTATTAAAACTGATGGGAATTTCAATTTACGTGGGCAGGACTCGACTTGTAGTTCTTAGGCCAAGGAAGAGCACAGGAACTCTTGGGATGCCAGCAAGGATGTGAGCAATCACTGAAAATATGTGATGATTTTCTCTTTGAAAAAGTTCTCATTTTAAACAAAATGTGTCTCATGAGATCTCTGCTATGTACACTTGTATTACTGACACTGCAGAAACTGGAAGCTGTGAATACCAGAAGCTTACACAGGTTTGGAAAAGATTTGAAAAATCTGTGAAGAAGAAATCCACAAACACCTCTTAGACACAGTGACACCACGTTTGGCTCACTAAGTCCACTGATGAAACTGGGAGGATTATACTGGGAAATTCTCATTGCATATTTGTCCTATTTTAATGCACTTGCCTAGGCATTTGCTACTGGTCATTGTTGGAGACAGGTTACCAGACAAGTGGCTTGAACTAGCAAAGTGGTTTGAAAATTTTTATTCAAATACACATGGTACTTGCCCAGACACTCAACAAACTGGTTAGAGGGACAAAGGACTATTTACCCAGGTTCAGATTTTCCACCACACAAACTGACCCAGCTCCACTGAAGGCTACTGAGATGCACCAATTTGTGCCTAAATGTGAATGTCTTGGATGATGCTCATTCAAATAAAGTGAGATAGCTCAGTCTTTATGCCCTACTTGATCTACTATCTCTACTCTTCATCAGTGCTTTTATACACTATAAAACATTTTGAAAGTCATATTTTTAGATTAAGACACAAATCTCTTCACTGGAGAAGAATTAGGGCTTGTGGAACAAACTGAAATGGTATGATAAGAACAATGGTTATACAGGGTAGTTGAAAGAAAAACTGCATGTGGCTAGTGGCTAAGAAGTGGGACTCCAGACAAAGTTATTGCAAAGAAGTCAAAGAGAGGAAATGGCCTCAAGTTGCGCCAGGGGAGGTTTAGATTGGATGTAAGGAAAAATTTCTTTACTGAAAGAGTGGTTAAACACTGGAACAGGCTGCCCAGGGAAGTGGTTGAGGCCCCATCCCTGGAGGTATTTAAAAGACGAGTAGATGAGGCACTTAGGGACATGGTTTAGTGGGTGGTGGTGTTGGGTCGATGGTTAGACTCGATGATCTTAGAGGTCTTTTCCAACCTCAATGATTCTATGATTCTATGATTCTAAGACAAACTGCAAAACTGGCATAATAATAAATTTTAAAAAAAGTTACATGTGATTAGCAAAATAGATGCTCAATGCTTTTCACATTTAAAAAGAATACAATTAAATAGATCAGAAAGACTTTTATTATGTAGGTTCTACTTCCAAAAGTAAACACAGAAGCTTAAACACACCTAAAACTGCAAAGTCACCTCTGATGATAAATAGAGCAGTTCTTCTACAATTGTCATTTCCTTATTTTAGCTCCTTCCATTGACAGGAAGGTCACAGAACCCACTTCTAATACCTTTCATCCATCTTACGAAGGCGTAGCTTCATTGCCTCAACTGAAATAAGTCTTGATTTATACTGACGGAGGAAATGAAAAGATTCAGAGCACAATCTGCTAACAGTCTTGAAGTTCTAACTGACGGGAGCCATCTATAAATCCCTTTGAGAAAATGATCTACATTTACCTGAGTAAGGTCTCTCTCATGGATTTATTTAATTTTGTATTGGCATCTGTAAAATCCTTAAAACCACCAAAACGCTTTAATAACCCACCTCTACAATTTCATATACTCTTTCTCCCTGAAAGTTGAAGTGTCTAAATCTTTTGTCAAGATGTGTCTGAGAATTCTCACAGCCTTAGGGAAATTTAAAAATCTTTTTTTTACCCACAGTTCTTTCTGTGTAGGCTTATTTTAGGCATTGGTACATGTTCGGGTATCTATAAAGAGAGTCAGTTCCCTTCATTATGCTGAAGTGTGGGCCGCTCATTCCAATACAGACTGAAAAAGTGAGACTTTCCCTGCACTAAATATAAAGCCAAAACAAAACTCCTCTTACAATTTGACAATTGTCATGTGTGTTTACTAACACAAATTGTGTTTAAATCTAAAAAAAAAACAAAATAAGAAAAAGATTGATTGGTTTCATTTAAAAGCAGTTAGCATTAAGCACCAGAGTATTAATAGGCACTCTGCTTACTTAACCTGTCACAACTTTACAGTGAACAGTGCCATGAAATAAAAGGATAGTCCATATGGTATGAGCTAAGGTTTATAAGTCACATTTAATCACAATTTTCCAGTGCATTTGTATATGCAAAAGCAACAAGGACTCCAGTTTGACCAATTTACATTTACAAACCCCATTGGAATTTTACATGCCTGGGGCTTACGGAGCCTCTGAAATTTCTAAGCAGCCAGTGGAAAGTTGGAGGGATCTCAGCATATCAGAGGATGTGATCCAATCTGCTTAAGCTACCTGCTTCCACCTTCACTCTGACTACAGGCAAAGTAGTGATTTGTGATCTTGTGCAACTAGACATCATCTGAAGATGGAGCAAAATGGTCTGATAGACTTCAGCTTCCTACACAGCCGTTAACAGTTAGCTGAAGCATTGGCTATAGCAAGTTTTAAGGCTTCTCTGGTAACTGATGTAGCATTCAAGTGTCTGCTCATTGAAACGAAGCTGACAGTACACGTTTTAGGTGGGAGAGTGGTGCTTATCTTTCCAGAATGGATATTTCTGAACATGCGTGGATGAGTGAAATGAAGTGCCTGTGAAACTCTTGGGCTAAATACAAATATATCTCAGTAATTTAAGAACCTACAGAACTAGGTAACCCAGGAAAGCTGGATGACTGGCTTGCTGCTGAAGATGTTAAATCGATTTTAGGTGTCCAAAGTCAAAACCAGAAGGGACTTGAGAGGACTGTAATCTCCCCAAAGATGTTACGCTATTGTCCCATGTATGAAGTGAGGCAAACTGAGGATTATGATAGAAATTGGAACTGCTATTCAGAAAAGCAGTTATCAAGCAGTGATTCCTAGGACACACTTTTATATAACTCTGCTGCTACCCAGACTCCTTTCCCCATACCCAGATAGTCTTTTAACGCAACACATGTACGTTGATGGAATCGCATAAATAAAAAGTAAATCCAGACCAGACACGAACAAACAAAAATTCAACCAAGTCAGAGAAACTACAGGTATTTGGTCTCAAAATGAATTTACTTCTCTGTTAGCACTACCAGAGAAGTAGGAAAGAGAGAGAGTTGAACAGAATCGGACTTTGTTTAAACATAAATAGTAATGGTAACTTAATTTTATTGCATGATCCTCTTCAACGTTCTGGGTACTCCACAGACAAACTTTTATGATTTTGTTTTCTAGCAAAACTGCATGTCAAGAACTGTAATAAATATAATTATGAATTAAGAATATGTGCTTTACCTCTTATATTTAGCACCTAAGCATAAAAACATTTACAATCCCCTTTCCAAAAACCAAGAAACACTGCAGTAGACATTTCAGAACTGCAATGAAAAATAAGCCAAATTTAAGTCCTATACCCAAAATCTCAGAGTTCACATTTAACTGGCTTTTGGAAACGTTTTTAAAAATCTTTACTATGTTTCCCCAATGCCTCTCCACCTGTTAATATTAACATCTACAGATCAGTAAAGCTCTACAGCTTTGGTAATAGCTATCTAAAACTCTTGAGAGTAGACCTTATGCAAGTCATCTCAAATGCACTTTTACTGAAATAAATGCTTTTTAGCATAGTAGGGGCTGTGAACTCAAGCTGTTAGAAGCTTTCTCTTTTGCAAACTATTTCGAAAGGTAAAATCATCTTGTGGACTCTAATGAACAGCCTTAGACTGAATCCTATGAACATGCTGGTAGGGGGGAGATTGAGAGAAACATATTCTCTAAAGGAGGAAGTCTTTAATTATTAAATATTTTCCTTTCTCATTTATTTGATGCTGGAATTGCAAATTCTACTCAACCATTATCCCTCCAGTCATATTCCAGTAAGTTTCCTGAAAGGTAGCTCTTTAGACAGCAGTATCTTCCTTTTCCTTCAGGGAGGTATTTACTTGAAATGTCTTGGTGAAATTCTTTTTTCAATAGCAAAGGGGAAAAGAGAGGTTGCCCTGGATGATTTTTGTGTAAGTATTCATATAAGTCTAGGGATTATGCCACATACCAAAACCATTCTACTCCCTTAAGGAAGGTCTACACTCACAACATCGAGACTGAAAAGTTCCAAAGCTCATCATGGACACTCGATATCAACTGCACATCCATAAAAATACGTCTCCCTATTTGACAAAAAATATATGAATACAATGCAAACAATACAATAAAAATCTTGTAAACAAATGTAGAAACTGTCATTTTTTGACAAATCCCTACAATTATATTATATATATCTGCATAGGTATGTACAGATATATGTATATTGATAAGGATTTGTCAAAAAGGGGTATATAAATATATACACATACCTATTGCAATTTCTTATGATTGTATCATGTTATAAATCTCATGTTTACTCTTTTCCTTTAGGCATTTCCTTATTGTAACTGATTACATAAACACATCATTTGAAAAAGGAAGTGTCTCATGATTGCTAGAGACAACAGAGAAAAATGTGAAAAACGCTGGCACACTAAAAGCACAAAACAAAGGCAAAACAAAGACACTTAATGTATAGGTTGGGTTTTTTTAAAAATAATGTTCTTTTTACTAGAATATGGCAGAATTATTAATATAGTGCCATAAGAGAGATCACAGATAAAGTCAACAGAATAATTGCAATTACTTTGAAATTAATTTATGATACTGTATTTCAAAATACACTGAGGTGAGGAACCAAAAATCTATGCTCCCTCCTTCCCTACAGCTTCTCTGACTGTGGGGCTAGAGATTCATGTGTCCGCTTGTGTTTCTCCCACTCCACTCAGGTTCCCTTCTGCACTGGGTTTGTGTGGCAAGGTTTTGGTAGAGGAGGGGCTACAGGGGTGGCTTCTGTGAGAAGCTGCTAGAAACTTCCCCCATGTCTGATAGAGCCAATGCCAGCCGGCTCCAAGATGGACCTGCTGCTGGCCAAGGCCGAGCCCATCAGCGACGGTGGTAGTGCCTCTGTGATAACGTCTTTAAGAAGAGGGGGGAAAAAGTGTGCAACTGCAGCAATCGGAAGAGAGGAATGAGAATGTGTGCGAGAAACAACTCTGCAGACACCATGGTCAGTGAAGAAGGAGGGGGGGGAGGTGCTCCAGGCACCAGAGCAGAGATTCCCCTGCAGCCCGTGGTGCAGCCCATGGAGGTCCACGGTGGAGCAGATATCCACCTGCAGCCCGTGGAGGACCCCAC
>NW_008796110.1:4390239-4421599 GCF_000699145.1 Aptenodytes forsteri
GGGGAAGAGTGTGAGGAGTCCTCCCCCTGAGGGGGAAGGAGCAGCAGAGACCATGTGTGATGAACTGACTGCAACCCCCATTCCCTGTCCCCCTGTGCCACTGGGTGGGGAGGAGGTAGAGAATTCAGGAGTAAAGTTAAGCCCGGGAAGAAGGGAGGGGTGGGGGGGAAGGTGTTTTAAGATTTAGTTTTTATTTTCTCATTGTCCTATTCTGATTTGATTGGTAATAAATTAAACTAATTTCCCCAAGTTGAGTCTGTTTTGCCCGTGACGGTAATTGGGGAGTGACCTCCCTGTCCTTATCTCGACCCACGAGCCTCTCGTTATATTTTCTCTCCCCTGTCCAGCTGAGGAAGGGGAGTGATAGAGCAGCTTTGGTGGGCACCTGGTGTCCAGCCAGGGTCAACCCACCACACCTTCACCAGAAGCACAGGGGACCCTCCTGTTCCTGCAGATAGCTTGTCCCTGCCCTTTGGGTGCTCTTGAGGAGCAATTGCCATGTAGATTCGCATGTCCCCAGGCAGAGGAAGGAAGGGAACCTGTCTCCTGATGTCCATGGAGTTTTCAAGCCAGCAGGATGTAGGGAAAAGGAGAATTAGTGTCACTAATACCTTATGTGGAGCTTAGCACTACAACTGTTGTGTTAACACGTTCTGACAAGGTTTAACTTTGAAAGGGTGCCTGAAAGATGACTAGTTCTTTAAATTAGAAACATACTTTAGATATGAAATAGGCTTCAAGCTGCTCCACACTATCCAGACTGAGAAATCCTCAGCAAACTCTAAAACAGAATTTTAAGCAGTTGGGAGACTTTCAGATTAAGAACTAGGGTATTTGTGAAGTCAGGCAACTCTCTTTCAGTATTTTCAGGACTTGGGTAAATTTGGACTTGGGTGTCTGTCTTCTACCTAAGTTTCACTTTTCAGTCCGACTCCTGTTGTTTAAAATTACAAAAGCCTTTGGAAACCTCACTGTTGAATAGGCCAAACCATAACTGTTGACTCTAAGTACAGTCTAATACTAACAGAGATTTCACCCTGACATATTTGGAATTTAACCTTTATGGCACTACCTAAAGACAGAAATGATTGGAAAAAGAGGTGCACGTCACTTAGATCCAGAAAAAAAATTCTAGTGCACTCAACCAGAGTTTTTTCCCCAGATCTTTGAGTTTTGCTCAGAGGTGGTGGCAGTGGGAAGGGGCCGGCTGTTTGCTGGGGGACTGGTGCTATTGGATGGGGCTGGGGTTCCCAAAACCCTCATCCAGATCTTACAGCTACCAAGGACACACAGTCCCAAGTTTAATTAGTGAGGCCTCTGCTTTTGGTGGGATAACTCATCATTTTGCTTCAGCAATTCTGAAGTTGATTTCAAAAATTTATAAGTCAGTATGAACAGATCAAATGACATCATTTTATTTTCCTATGTTTTCTTTGGGAAAAGATGTCATATAAAAATAAGAGGCCCAAAAAAAGGGGATATCTTGACATTCCTTAAGGAATCCAGATTTAATCCTGGGGATTAGAGGATTTATGGAAGAATGGTAACTCCACAGGGAAGTGGATGGTCTGGGCTTACCTCCATGCTATGCCAACTCCTGCGCCATGTAAGTAGAGCACCACACCACAGCTGTATTTTCATACAGTCCAGGCACTTAGTGCTCACACTAGGCTCTTGCTAGCCAGCATGTTTTACTCTCGTTTTGAAAAGGAAATGGTCAGTATCTGGTCCTCTGCTTCATCAAACAAACAAATGTGGTACTCTATAGAATAATATTTTTATTTTCACAGGCTGCTGAAAACAAAAAGGTGTATTGATTGCTCCTGGAGGTGATTGTTTATTGTAGCTAACTACAGTAATATTAACACTTCATTTTTTCCCCCTGTCAGATTTAAAAAACAAAAATATAGGAGATATCAAATAAAATAAGGTCATCCCATTTTAAAATCTATTTTCTTCACATTTCCTTTCTTGACTTCATTTTTTATTCTCTTCAGTACCTTGTTATCTATACTGCATTTACCATTTGATATAGTTTTGAGGTCACATTGTGTCTCATGTTTTATGTATGTACAAGGGAGTACCATGAGGGAAACAGGAGTCCCATCCTAGTCCTGTCCCACACCACCCACAAAACTGGAACTTCACAGACTATTTTGGAATTCAGATACTAATAATATTCAGGAGTGGGGACTCAGGAGGGTACCAGATATTTTGCATGATCTATGTAGTCATGTATGTTGCTCATTTGTATTTAATCAATATGGTCTTCATCTTGGAGAGGGGAGGTAAATCTGCCTGGGAAGCTATATAAGGCCCATGTGAATGCAGACAGAACACACCACCACCTTATAGGCATACATCCCTCTCCTCCCTCCTCCTAATGTCTAATTTATGCACATTTTACATGAGTAATAGCAGACAGAATACAACTTTGTCATTTAAAAGAACCCAAAAACCCCAAACCCCTTTTGTTAGTTATATTCTTTCTGCTCTGTTGAATTCTGTCAGCAGACGTAAACCTAGTTGAACAAGATTTGACCCAAAATGTTGAAATTAATAGCCCCATAAGATGATAGATACATGGTTTAATCAATCATTGTAAACATGAAATTTCACCTTACTGCAATAACCATTTCGCCATATAATCCAACCTTTCACTAAGGCAGTAAAAAGCCTTTTTCCAGGTCTCAGGTGGCGGTGGCACTCCATGAAAAGCCTTAATTTGTGCACTGAACCACAAAATGGAGATGCTGACCTCTTGTTACTTGCAATCCTACACTGAGTGTATAACACGGTTTGAACTGAGAATCTCATTGCAGCAATCTTCCTAGGTTCAGATTAGTTCAATACAACTGGAAGTTCATATATTGTGGCAGTCAGCTGTCAACACTCAATAACCAACTGCAAATTGACTGTGACTTTCTAGCAGTAAGAAATTAAATCTTTGAAACAAAAATCAGGAAGCCTGAGAATGTCATTATGATTCATAGGCAAATTTTTACTACAAACTAAACCCTATAACATGAAGAAATTAAATACAACGTACCTAACTACTAAATTTGTTTTCAGTTAATTGCAATGACTCATCTACCAACATTAAATGATTTTTATTGCCAATTAATAAAGTAATGAATTGCTCTGTCAATTAACGGCAACCAGAATCAGGGGAAAACATTATCTAAAAATGTATAGTGAGTTAATAGTTTGAGCACGCTTAAATCTTGTAAGTAGGTTTCAATGCACCTAAAGTGACTCATGAATTTACAGCAGGACCGACCAAGTCATTCCCACATTGGGAGTTTGCCTGCATAAGCTCTTTGCTGGTTTTGGATCTCAACTCCCGACAGAACTAAGGAGTTTGGGCTATTAAGTGATGAAGAATTAGTTCTACAAAGGGATTTTAACACTGACCTCCCATTGTAAGCTCTTGAAGATCCTCAAGATCTACACCTGCCCTTGGTCTAGGTGTAGAGCACTAAAACCCTGGGTAAAGGCATTAATTAGCATGTGAAGCGTCTCTGCCTGTCCCCCCCTCCCTTATGAATATTTATGTAAAGGTTTTATGGTATGGGGAAAAACTTCAATAGGCTGGATTCAGAGTGTCTTCTGTGAATATTCTTTGGGCAAGTAATTAGGACGCTTTGTACTAGAGCCATTTAGACACTTCTGCCATTGTGCTAGGGAGGAAGCCTGCCTTACACATCACGCCGAGCAATGCAGAGCTATGAATAGGGGATGGCCTGGAAGTTTACATATAGGCTGAGAAGAAGTTCTCTCACTGCCTGTTTTCTTATAAATGCTTCCAATTAAGTGTGCAGGCCCAAACAGACTAAATGAACAGGGTGCTAAAACTCACTTCTGTGAGTGAGCAAGGAGGGTTTAAACTTCTAGGCCCTGGAGAACATCTTGGGGAAAATAAAAGTGCTGAGAGGAGAGGAACATACACATGAATCTATATGAAAACAAACTCTGAGCCCTAATAATATAAATGTATATTAATATGACTATACCACAGAGTCTAGCAAAGAAAAGCAAATTGAATTCCTAAGCAGTAGCAGGATGAAACAATCAGTGCAGTGTTACAAACCAGTAAGATTTCAATTACCATAAGTAAAACGGCCAAATGGCCCAACAGGACAAAACTTAGAGAAGCAATGCAGGTGCAAATCTGAAAAGTAGCTCTTGAACACAAACCAGCAGAGGTTTTTCTTGAGAAACTCATGTAACACGCACAGCAGACAGGTCACACAGCGACAGCAGATGAGCCGTTGAAGAGTGATGACTGCAATATGATTTGAACTGACATTCAAGGGACAGCAAGGGTGTCAAATTAGTACACTGACACCAACCTCTAGCAAATAAAATGCACAAGTTTTTTCAAAGATCCTCAAAATAAAAATATTTCCAGTTTTGACAGCAATGCCACTTTTTAGAAGTCTTCAAAATTTCTACTAATTTTCCAGAAATGGAAACAGTTGGTTAAATTGAAAGATTCAAGAGGATATGCCAAAATGTTGCAATGCACTGATGTTTCAGTTATTTAGCTTGGGTAAGATGATAGTTTCAAGGAAGTTCAGAGTAACAAGCAAGGTAAATATGTAACACCACCAAATGATATGCAGCTTTGATAGATGTAGCAAGAAAAATAATTTAAAAAAAGGTATTGAGAAAAACTAAACTACTTTTACTTTGTTGGATTTTCAATTAATTGTATCAGCTGAAAGAAGAGACCAGGGCATCCCTGGACAGCTAAATCAAGTTCTTCATTTAGTGTATAGCTGGACCCCAAGCAGAAATTTGGAAATATGTCAGAAATGGTGAAGAAAGAACATTATTGCCCTTTAACACAAATCATCAATGTGGCTTCATCTGGAAAAATGCATTCTGTGCTAGTCTTGCCTTCTCAAAAACAATTAAGCACAATAACACGGGTGAGGGGGAACACTGATGAAAGCGACCATGGAAAAGTTCCAGACAAAGGGAGATGGAAAAGGTTAAGAATGCTTATTTTGGGAAGAAAACAAATATAAAGAATAATGAATGTTGCTGAGATGAAAACTGGGAACTTTTGTTCTCCCTCTCTGTAGAAGAACAAGAACACTCGGGGGCATTAATGAGAAGGCTGAAAGTAAGAAAACCAGTGAAAGGATACACTTTTTTTCATATCTAGGCAATTATCACTGCAGGAAACCACTGAGGCTAACAGCTAAATGAATATCAAAATAGCTATAAAGATATCAAGAATATTTGGAGTTATCACAATACATTTAGAAAGGCACCTGGCATGGATGAGATGTGTGAGGAAAGACTGAGGAAGCATCTCACTTCTACCTACTGTGGAATTCCATGTGTGTTCTTCTGAAGCATCTGCACTGGCCTCTGTCAGACAATACTGAATTCAGGTATGACCCAACATGGCTTTTCCTGCTATTTGTATACTACACGTGAAAGATCCATGGCATTTGAAACAGTGGTAGTACTTGTCCTAGATGAAATGCAGCTACTATTAAAACTTAAAATAGACATCACTTATTGTTCTGCAACAGACACTCTACTTGCATCCAGGTAAGCAACAAAGTTAACTTCGAGAAGTTGGCTGGAGCAAGTGATATGACTGACTCTTCCCTTGCTTAGATTCAAGGGAATCTGTCCCTAGATGCTTTTTAGCAATGTCTCCCATAACAGTCTGAAATTCCATCGGGGACAGCAAAACATGACTGCAAATTGATATACCTAATAAACGGAAAAAAATCTCAGATCCATCAGTTGCAGCTTCCTTACAGAACTGGGTATTATGTGACCCTTCTGTTGCAATATCCACCATGTTCAATTGATATACCATAAACGGAAAAAATCTCAGATCCATCAGTTGCAGCTTCCTTACAGAACTGGGTATTATGTGACCCTTCTGTTGCAATATCCACCATGTTCAAAGAGCAAATGCTGGTTTTAGACAGTACTGGCTTTCACTCCCCTTAGAAAAGAACAGGATAGAGCAGATTTTGGCCTAACCAACACTACAGAGTACACCTTCTATAAATTCGCGGGCAATGGTATTTTCAAATGGCACAATTCTGTGATTCCTCAATGTACAGTTCATCCTCAAAACCCGATTCCTCTGCAAAGGCTTATTTAGGTGACTACTGCTATTATTAACATTGATTTTTCCTCTGGACAGTTTCTAGATATTCTGCTTAGACAGACACAATTAGATAAATCGTGTTTGTCCTGGAGAACCGGAAGAATAGCCTGATCTGGCCACTGAGCCATATGCCTCCTGTAAAGGCAAGAGATATTCCTAAACAGTAGACTTCTATTCTCTTACTTTTTGTTGCAACTTGTAAGAAAATCCTTGCTGCTATTGTCTGCTCCCATGGAGAAAGACGATTTAAACGTCCGGTAAAAATGCCAGCCATTACAGTACTTACCTAACTGTTCTTCCTCTGTCTTGACAAGATGATGTTGTTGCTTACACTGTGATCATCCACCAATGGTCTTTCCCCTTATGCCTTGAGCAGTTACCATGTTTCCCATTATAGTTTTAATGTCCAAACATCTCCACTGGTGAACACGCACAGGGCACGGTAGCTCTTATGAAAGTAATTCTGGGAACTTACAGCTCTTAAATTGGATTAGGGGCAAGTACCAGCTGTTCTTGCTGCGTTACTTCAGAGCTCTGCATTGAAAGACCTGCCTCTTCCCACTGGAAAGCTGTTGGGTAATGTCATTTTCAAGGAAAGCCAGGAAACGTAGTTACAATGCTCTCTAAATGCAGCTTCATGCAGCAATACAGCAAATTCATTTAGCTAACACTGGTCTAAAATGTTCAAGTAGCACTAGACAGATACTGTAAAAAACTTACATGAATTATAGACACTGAACTTCTTATTTTCTTACATTAATTGTATTTATTATTTTTAACCTTGTCATCCTCATCATCATCAAAAGCAAGCCATCCCTAATACAAATCTACCATTAAACTGTGGAAATATTCTATAGCAAATTAATTATGATAAGGAGCAGAAGGATCTTTTACTTTCACTAGCTGAAACAGATGAAGCTGAGACAGGTATTATTTAGTCTTGCAAATTAAATCTCTGCTGAATAGCCAAATAAACACAGGTTGCCTAATGCTACTCTTCCTTGTACTGTAATTTAATTTAAATGCAAGAGAAAAACCCCAATGAGGCTGCTACATACGATTTCTTCTGGTAAAGGTAAAGGGGAATATAGTCTCAATCACCTTCTTACCAGGGCAGCTGTACCAGCAGAACCATTTATGTCTGAGGAAAAGCAAGATGAGGTGGGGGACTAGACCTGAATTCTTGTTATGTCCTATGAAGGTTGATATAAGGCTCTGAATCACCACATTTGCTCAAGCCCCTCTGTGTCTTGCCTCTCAGGTGTGTTGGCCACCCCTGCTCAGGCAGGACTCCCACCACACCCAGGAAGGCAGCGAGGACCGGTGCTGCTGAATTTCCAGTCCTGAAGAAGCACCGCATGAATTCACTCAGCTCCCAGTGGCAGAAGGCAGGTAATGAGCCAGGACAACTATGGCATTTTCATGCTTCTAGTTGCCCAAGCAGAGATTGTAAATAACTGCAGGATTTTTTTTTTTATTTCAGGGATGTATCCATTCTTCAGCTAACTGTTAAATTTTTATGCCCCTTTACAGATAAATGATGTATTTTGACTGTAGCAGGTGACCAGCATTAAGCTCTTTCAAAGAGAAACCCTTAAAAAACGATGTCCAGCTCTGATTAAGTTGACTATCTGAATTCAAAGCATGTCTTGACTGCTTTCCATGAAAACAACTGATCCTTTTCATGGGTTAATGCCATTGTAACTTCCTCTACACATTGAACAGATTACCATGGACACAAATTCAGACTCCTTCCATTCACACAAGGTCCCTAGAAATTTACATAAGTCTGCAGAGAAAACAGGCAGCCAAGCTTTCACCGGCATGAATATTGTGATGAAACTTTCAAACAATACATATGTTTGTCTCCTAAAATACAGTTTACAGTAAAAACCTGCAAATTAGTTAAACAGTAAGGAAAAAATATTTTATGTAGCTGTTTAAAATGGCCTTTTAAAATAAATAATCACTATCCAACTACCTTAGGTTAATTTGCTGCAAAATCAAAAGAGTTTGGAAATATCCCATGTACAATAAAAATGCTACTCTGCTATGTCATAATACTGAGCTTTTTTATGTCAAAAAAATTACTCTGCAAGTCACAGCAGTGCATCTGTCACACATAAAACAAAACGAAGATACAATATCTTCACTTGACCAATAAGGTGTCCTCAATGCAGTTTGGCTTCGCTGACCTTTTTAAAAATGACGGGCATTTTTGCCACAACCAGACTCTTGCAAACATAAGGATGGTACTTCTACTCCCCTCAGACCCATTCTTACAAATTTTGTTTAAAATATTTCACTGAAATCAGTTTTGTTCCATAAGACATCACTGTAATTTTGCATTCAAGGACTTTGAATGGGCAGAGGCCAGGACAGGGTCTCCCAGATATTGGATTTATTGCAACTGTGTTTATATATCATTATTAGGAATTAATTTTAAAAAAGAGCTTGGGAGATTCCAGTCTTCCAACTTCAAATGCTCCTACTGGATATTCTGCAACTAAATGACATTAATTCTTTTAAAAACATTTCCCTGAAAAGCAGCAATACACCTGCTGTTAGAAAATGCCTCGAGGAAAAAATGAGATCTTTCTGAGGAATCTGGATCGGTCCTGTTAGGCTAACCTTCTGGTGAATGGTATGTTACAGGATAAAGAAAGGTCAGTGTGTTACTCGAACAGTCTCATACTCCAAAGGCACTGAGGGATGCACAGCTTGTCCCAAATGCTTCAGCTTATATTTCTGAGCTTATTGTCATCTAATCTTTAGTCTTCCACCCCTCTCAGCTCATTTAGGGCTAACCAACACCATGTCTTTCCTCCAGAAAACCCTCCCTCTGCTGGCTTCCAAACCTTTCTTGGCAGCTTCTGCACCTGCAACACCCTTCCTGTGACTCTGTTGTGTACGTGCTGAAGGAATTTCCAATAATGAAATATAGGTTAGAAAAAAACCAAACATAATCACATTGAGGTTTTAAGTTCACCAACATTTTCATAGTAAAGCACTTTCCGTCTAACAAAACTCATGGTTTTTAATGAAAGGAATTCTATTTTTTCTTTATCTGGAGCCTATTTTTACAGCCCATAAAGATAATTACAAATTGAACAGATTTCTCTTTTATATTTAAGGATGGAAATTTTACAGAGTTCAGAGTTAATTGCTAGTTTCTCTGACAAGCTGTGAATTATTTTAAAGTCAGACTACCATGTAACAATTCTAATTACAAAGCTCCTTCTTGTCTCCCTTACGCACCCAAGCCTCTCCACGAGAAACTGTAGCTCCATTAAAGGAAAAGGAAGTTTTGCCACTGATTTTGCTGAGACCATTAAGCTCAGGTGTTATGAGTGCAAAAAACTCATAACGTTATCTAAAATGCCCTCAATTCAAATAGCTTGGAACACAATTTCCACAAATGAACTGGAAGAAACTTTTCCCTTACCCTATTCTCCTCTAAAGCAAAGTACCCCTTACACTTTAAATTATCTGCTCATCCCAATACAGGGTTTAACAATTACTTCCAAACAATAAAATACATTTCTCAGTAAAAGAAAATAGAGGATTTAGTAAGAGGCATTGGTTATTCTGAGTAAATTATTCAACCATTTATTCTGTGTGTGAGAGAATTCTAGTAAGTAAAAATCCTTAAGCTGACATCAATAATCATGCATGCACATATGTAGTGACCTCTGTCCGGGACTTCAAAGCTAATCTTGAGGCTGTACCTTAAATTCTGCTCTTAAAATGAATCTGGGAAGAAATCAAGCATCCTGACATTCATCTGAAAAAGACACGAATCCTGAATTTCTAAGTGATCTTTGTCCAAGGGCATGCACAGACTAGATGATAGTTGGGAGAAGAAACTGGAAAAATCTTTCTTCAGTCCATAAATACCTACCACTAACAACAACTATATTTCGTATATCCACACAGCTTTCTGCAATTCAGCATTCAATACTTCATGCAATATTGTCTGGTACTCCATATCATTAGCTTGTTACTTCAGTTTTACCATCAGCTTCAAGGGACTTTCATCAAAATAAGTCTCTCCATAAAAAGAAAATAGCTGTGCTGTGAAAAAGCAATACATAAATTACATACTGTTTCATTTGCAGGAAATGCAAATTTTCCAAGCTACAAGTGTTGATTATTTGAAGTTATATATAATTTATGATGAAGAGTACTGCCTCTTTCCAAACCACGGGTTTCTGCAGAAGTATACCAAAGCAAAATAAGAGAAGAAAATGAGAAATCAAACTTTTTTTTTTTCACTCTAAGAGAATGACACATGGAAGTAAGCAGGAAGTAAGTGCTCTCTTTGGAGAAGGAGTAAGGCACACCTCTTGTTGGTGAGCTGGCTACGATCTGTGCAAATGGTGCCTTTTGAAAGTTCTCATGAGGCACGTATTACAGGTAATTGAATTCAACAGGAAATAGATAACTCTACCAAAGTCTACATTAGAAAAGAAAAGTTCCAATCTTCATCCCAAAGGGGAAAGATATTTGGTCCTTGAATGGTTAGAATATATGGATCAGCATTAACTCTTCCCTCTCTCGTACTCTGAGGCACAACAGAGGAAAGAACCCATGGCAGCATGAATCTCCTAGGCATCTTACAGCTGAGGTTAGAAAGAAAAAAACTAATAAAGGTCTAGCCTGCTGTAAATTCCAAGTTTCACATAAACGTATCTTGGGTTTCATTAGGAAAGTGTAGCAATATGAAGTTGTCAGGGGACCATGGCTCTTCATAAATACCTGAACCCATTAACTTTTGAGGTCAATGTGCAGAGGACCACAGAGTGTGTATCTGGCCATTTTTATTTCTTCATTGGTAAAAGTTACTCCTGGGCTGAAGATCAAAATGAAGTCATCACACCTTTCCAAAACAGGACACAAATGTTTCATTTCTCTTTCCAGAAGAAAGGGAATTAAATCTATAGTATGTATGTGGAGCTTAAAGTGCAAATGAAAATAGAGCTTTTGGAAAAAAGAAAAAAAAAAAATCTTCTGGAAGAAGTTCTTTGTTAATCCCAAATAGGACCCAAACCTTCACTTTCCTGTCTTCTAGTTTCCTTTCTTCCTTCTCTTCTACCTTTCATTCCTAATTTTTCCTTTTCCTTTATCTTATGGCTTCAAAGTTTTCATCTAGTTTTTGCTAACTTTAAGTTGTCCATTTAACGTTCCTGCCAGACATCATTCCACATGCACTTCTTTCCAGATTTCTAATGTTTTAATTGCTCTACTTAATCTGTTTTCATACACCTTATCATGCAAAGGCCAACCCGGTGGGCAGGGCCCATAACTTCATCTGCTGTCAGGGCAGGCTCATGTGTCACTGAAGAATCAATACAGGCAATGGCTGAAAGACGGTTGCCATCGTCGAAGGACCAGATCCTTCTTCCTAAGGTCATCCTGGGAGCAGAGCAAAAGTTTTTTAATGGCCAATTAATTGCTCTGGCCTACTCTTAGTGGCTATCTTTACCCCAGAGCAGGCAGAAACCTATTTGTGTGCGTGCATGGTGTCAGGCAAGCGCAATAAGCTCAGTGCGATAGGAGGAAGCTTCTCAGTCCTGGTAAAAATGACAGCTAAGGGCAGGCTGTTGCCATCAAATTAACTCCCCAGGGAAAGCAAGCTGCCAGCGATGGGCTGAATGATGAATAAATTGTTCTCTGAGGCTGCATATAACACACAGATCATGGCTTGAACATTCCCTTTTTCTTGTATCAAATTGAAGCTTCCCTTTTCACCTATACGTTTGTGCCTCAGCCCACATCTCAGATTTGATTTACCCATCATTATCTTCCTAGTCCCCAGGGTCTCATTTGGATTTCATAATTTACCTTTATCTTTATGGTTGTCTTTTCTCAGCATACTCCTCTTACACTGCTGATACATAGGCTGAGCCCTGTCATCATCAGCAAAGCAAACTCCTTCATATCTAAACCACTTCTTTAGTAACTGCCACACACTTACTTTCTCAAGGCTTGTCATTATTAATTTTGTCATAATTAGATTAAGGGTGAAGGAAGATCTTATCTATGCTGACTGCCAGGTAAGTGTAAACTAACACTTTAACATGACTGGGTTTTTTTTCAGTAAATAATGGAAATTCTATCAGTATTAATTCTGCCTACTATGAAGGTATGCAATGAAAGAGAGATTAGAGTATTAATATGGAGAAATCACATTCTGTATTCTCTGTCTAGTGCATGTTTGCTAGTTTGATGTCAACTAATTGCTAAATCAAGCAGTGATGAAAGGGTTGCACTTTAATTTATCCAGCAATGCCTGGTTTATTGCCAAATGAATGGGCTCACTGCTCTTATACTGGCAGTATACTAGTTTATTTATGTTAGGATTAAGTTTTATTCATTCACTAAAATGTATCTGGTCTCTTATGAACTCCATATTAGCACTGGAAGGAAAGGAGATGGAAGAATATTACGGTAGGAAAAAAGGTTCTGCTCATTTTATTGGTATCTTAATTTCTACTTTTATCTTTACAGCGCTTAGGAGGCTACACTGGTGTATGTTGAATAGGTGGTTCTCATTCAAGCACTGAATACTCCACATTTTTGGCCATGTTTTGGATACTTTCCTACATTAAAGAAAGCAGATGCTCATGTATACTTGGAACCAATACTCTTCAAACTTAGTTTGCTATATGGTCATTTGCATTAGCAGTTAACTTTTTCTAATTTCCTTCTGAGCATCTAAGTCACTTAAATCCAAGAGTAGCTCTTGGATACTAGTTCTTACCCTAATGTTACCTTACTTTTACAAATTGTTGTGTAATATATGTCAGAAAACCATAATGCCTAATAGATGTACATCACCAATTTTATGGACACAGTTTAGAACTGAGTAGAAGAATTTATTTTGATCAGGATTTGCACTAGTATGCCTTTTTACCTGCCAGTATCATGTTAGGTTTTTTTAATTTTTTTCCATAGGAAATGACAGCTTGTTTCTCTTTTGATTTTTCCGCCCATAAAACTAGGATATTCATCACAGCTATCATGGAATTCTGGCTTGGAAGAAAAAGAACAAAGATCTTCCCTTTAAAGCTGCAAGTAGAACATCAATTTTATTTTCTGGAGTGAATGCAACCCAGTCAAGCACATGTTTCTTCATGACTAGAGCCTTGGGTGGATTCTTAAAATAGCGCTCATTGTAGATATTGCATCAAAAAGAATTGAGAGTTGTTTTCTCCAATTAAAATAATTGTGAAATTAAGCTGAAACTTATTTCCAAATATTGTCTCCCTGAAAAAGAACTTAAGCTTACAGAACTTATGTGCCACACCAGCCTGTCCATTCCCCCTTGCACGCTAAAACTCTTCCCAGCCACGGTCCTTACAAGTCCAAGTTTTTAACTCCTTTTCAGATGTTCACTCACAAAACCAGTTATTACCAGAGGTCTATACATTTTGGTGAAAACCAGCAAAGTCCCTGTTTGATCTGTAATGCACAACAATATTCTGTCCATAGAGGCAGCAGTGTGCCATGCTCAGGAACAGTGAGTTTCACCGTCAAATCTTGGTTTTGCGCATTGTGCAAGGGAGCAGCATTAGGTCTGGATGCATTCATTATAAATGAAATGTACTATTCCAACCAAATTACCTTTCAGCCTAAGAATACACATTTCCGTTTTGAAAACAATAAAGCTCCTTGGGGTTTTTTAGGTTACAATGGTCATTACGGTCTGAATATCACTGTCAGCACTCACTTATTAACAACTATTATTATGACTTATCTGTAATATTGCCAGAACAGCCACAGAACTCTAGCTGCATTGGGACTGCATGTTGTATAAACTGAATTTAAATGATAATCTCAGATACGCATGCTTGCCACAGGCAGCAAGCAACAATTACCCAGAATGTGCTTTGCAGGACTCCCTCCTCCCCTGTCAGACAAGAACTCCCCTTGTCTCTAGAAGAACAGGATTTTCTGAAGGGAAATCTGGGTCACATCCACATGTAGGGCTGAGGAAGAGAAGGAGGGGAAGTGGAGTGCATAAGGTCCCCTATGAGCAGAAGAGAGGAGGTGTTGTGGGTCACCCACAGAAAGGCCAAGGCAATGTGGAAGTGCGGGTAAGGGGGCAGGGGGGTGGTGTCTCTTCCGTCCCCAAACCCATCGCTGCTCTTCTCGTTGCACCACTTCACTTCTCCTTGCAAGTGTCAACAAGTGTCTTTCTATAATTCATTCATTATGTTTTTGCTAGAAGTATCACACACCTAGGTATCTTTAGAGATCACTGTGGTGATGATGCCAAGAAAGTTATATAAACAATTCCTGTTAAAAGCAAATAGATAGACTCCTCATCTCTTGCTCTGAACAATTTTTTTCTCTGTTGTGATGAATAAACATCTCATAAACTGCTCTGCAATAAACTCTACCTGGCTGCATTTTTTAAAAAAAAGGAATTGGTAGCATTACCCTCTTCATTTTCCCCGCTATGTGGAAGACAGTCATTAAAAACAACTGAGATTGAAAGCTTGGGGTTCAGCCACTTAATTTCATTTCTCTCTCGGTTTGGTGATGCGATGCCTGTAGAAGTCACAGCAGGATTAATTTAACTCCCCTCCCCAGCCTCCTTTTCTAGTAGTTACAAATGGCGAGTAGTTGCAGACTGCAGCGGCACCAAACTTACAAAACATGAGATAAACATAAGCTGCACAGAAGTGCCAAGTGTGTCTCATTTGTAAGCTTTCTCCTTCCTCCCTCCCTCCCTCCGTTCTTCATTGCCTCCTTCTTCTTTCTCCCTTTCCCTTTCCTTTTTGGCTCTTCTTTTCCTCCATTTGCTCTCTTCTTTTCTCTTAATCTCTCTGTGGGATTTCTATGAACTCTGGAGTAAGGACTCTGGAAACTACCATTAACGCTCTTCCTCTTGTCAGTAGGACTCACCACTTTTTTTCTTTTTCCCCCCATAAGTCATCATTTACTGGAAGACAACAGAAATATGTAATGGTCCTTTTATTCATTTTTAACACATGCTTATTTTTTTAAGGAGAGAGTAAAAAGAAAGGTTTTTATCCACTGCTCGGTTGTGCAATTTAAAGCTTTTGTCCATGTCAGTATTTGTCCTTATGGTCACAACTTAAAAGTCAACATTTAGTTCTGAATTATGAGTAATGGATACAGAGCACCACCCCCCTGAAGTCAGAATTGGAGACAACAATAATGTATCAGGACACCACATTGTGGTGTGAAGTGTGAACGGTGATCCATGTCCCTTTTTACCTGGCAGTATGGAGGGCATAAGAGAGAAAAGCTGTAGCAGGGACCACCTAGACAACGTGTCTTGCAAGACCTCGTGGAACTGAGATGGCAATGGAAAACAGCTGCCGACAGCCACCAGCCCTATACCCATGCTCACATGCCCACCTTCATAGCATGAAGAAAGATACATGAAGAATGACACAGGATATTATCATCATCAAACATGACATGTGGACCCAAGCTGTACTGACTGCTACACATGAGGAAAACCTAACTTTTTAGGATGTTATGACTGTCCTACCACACTTCTAGCTATACACAGCATACGAACATTAGATTACAGCAATTAGATAAAATAACATCAGTGATATCCCCATTCAGTATAACTGTTCCTTTTGTGAGATGTTAGAGCTTTGTTTTATACAGCAAATGCCTATCAGATTTTGCCACATTTCTGCGTGCTGACTTTCGGGTTGGGACCATGAGGTAACAGGCCTTGTTGCAGTCCATGGTTTCTGGTACCATTGGGTCACACAGGGTAAGAATTTCCATTTAGGATTACGATCAGAGAGGATCAACCATAGGATAAATGTTCAGATCAGCTGTTTTGACCCAAACTGTCAGGTGTAAATATACATGCAGTCTCACCTAAGTAAAGCCATACACCATTAGGAAGGCTGTGCTCCTGCTGAAAGGGCCATCTTGTCATCAGAAGCAGAATACCTCAGCTCCTCACATGCCAGTGCTCCCACTGTACTATCCAGGCACCCTACTATTTACACAGTGCTTTTGCTCCTGAACTGACTTCAGAAAGTATGGGGATATTGTCTCAGCTTTGCAGACAGCAAACTGAGGCAAAGAAGGTAAATGACATGCTCGAGTTGACACTGTCTGCCAGGTTTAGTTCCTAGGACTCATGATTTTCAGTTCCCTATTGAATCACCAGAATACATTAGGTCTCCAGATGAATGCTTCTCCTCACCTGTAAGTGTTGCCTGGGGCTTACATGGCACGCAAGGGGCTGCACCAGGGGCTCCAGGTGACTACAAACTGACCTGCCTGCATGCACGCTTTAGGTCCTGCGGAGACTGCAAAGGCTACCTCCATAACTTCCTCGCAGAGGGACTCTGCGCTATAACATAAGACTTGGAGCTAAGCTTTTTTCTCTTGAAAGAGCTTCAGAAATGCGAACATGCTCTTGTTCACACAAAACACCTTTGAGTAAAGTATTACTACCTCTACCTTACAGATGAGGAACTGAGACAGACCCGTTCAAGACCTCTTTGAAAACCTCACTCGCAGAAACAGCTAGAAAAGACGTGACAGATTGCTGCTTCACCAACTCAACTGATTTTTATACTGACTAATATATGATTTTTTCTTAGCAGCTCCTCCCGTCTTCCCTGTCCCATCAGCTTCTCTTTTTGTATTTTATTTTATTTCTAAATTCCCTAGGGTAAGTGTCATATTCCTGCTCTGTGTTCATATGGTACCTTATGCAATGAAACCCTGATCACTGACAAATGCACTTAGATGTCATCGATACATAAATAACAAATGATAGCAATTTTCTGATTATACAGCATCTCCACATGTCAGTTTAACCTCAGATCCCATTTTTGTTTACATATCCAACACGTGTAAAAGCCCAGTTAGAGGATTAATCTGTTCATGGAATGAAGTAAGTATAATGTGTCATTTAAATGGCTATATTTCCCATAACTAGTTATATATTTCTCAAATGTTTGTAAACTTTCTGAAGTATATTGGTATTGCATCAATAGGCATAGTACTAACGTTTAATCCATCAGTGGAAAGCTTACAGACAATTAGTGAGATAGGTTTTTGCCCTCGTTTTACTTGGATGTAACTTTATTTTGTTATGATGATATAAAACCATTACAGTAATATTTGTTCCTTCAAGAAGCAACCTGAAGAGTATTTTTTACTTACTCAAACATCTATTAGGGAGAATTTATTAAGCAATTAATCAAAGTGAATAAAATGTTTCTGAAGATGCCTTCAACAGGTACACATTATTTGCATGTGACAGCACTACACTGGCTTAAAAATATCCATACATCCTTAAAAACAGAGTCTTTCTATAATGCCTTTTAATTTTCTTAAAATATTCTTATTTTCTTTCTTCTATCCATGAATAACTGGAAGTTATCTGAGGAAGTGTAGAAAGTTTACAAGCAAAGACTACACTGCTTTATACCAAAGAACCTCTTAAATTTTAATCACCTCATGAAAAATTGAGTAAGTTAGGGAAACAGTTTGGTGGATGTCATTGCTGAACCCACAACCAGCACTAGTCAAGCAAAGAAGACAGCTTCACATATTTTGCCCTTGGAAAATATGATGGCAAAACTGAGCTTCTAGACTGCAGTTAGATAGTTTCTTTACAAAATATTCCTACCCTTGAACAGAAAACAATAGGCTTTCAGACACTTTTTTTTTTTTTTTTTTAAATCTTATAATTTTTTTTTATACTTACTAAAGCATTCTAGGTTGGAACATAGGACAGGTCAGAATATTTTCATTACGTTCATTTCTAGCAAGTATCAGAATGTAGCCTTATAATTGCATAGACATTAAAAAAGTGAAAAGGGCACGAAAATAAATTCTCCAATTAAGTCTTATCTTCAGATCATAAGTACATGCAACTGCAGACTTCCTAGGCCTTTCACAGTCATTTATGCAATACAGAATACTGAAATGGCTTCAAATCGAGTTTTGGAAGGAGCAACAGCAAATCTTCCTCTGGCCCTCTGCCACATCAGTGTGTTTAGCAGTTTGCCGCTGTTCTGTCACTGTACCTCTCCAGTTTAAGTCATGCATTTATTTCCTGCTCTGGAGTGATCAAAGCTTTTCCATCTAAGACAGAACATTATAATTGCCAATTTCAAAGGTTTTTAGGAAGTTGCTTCGTAGATTTAAAATCATTAGCAACAGCCTTAGTGCTCATCTAGTGAGTTATATCTTCTAAGTGTTACACAAGCGTTAATTAATTATGGGTTTGACTAAGCCTTTAAGGTTTTGGCTGTATTGGGAGCGGTGTAATATGCTCCACCTCAGCTGAAAGCCTTGGAGGTACCGGGCTTTAGGGAGGCTTAGTGACTCACCGGGGAAATGAATCTGTTGCCTCTATGCCATCTAAAACAGCTGATTTGCTACAAAAAGGAGCACATGCTGTATTTTCTTCCAGGACACTGCAGCTGTTGCTCACTCAGTTGCCATACCTGCCTGCGGCAGAAAATCTCCTGCTATTCCAACAGGGGTGGTGCAAATGCATACGTTTCTTACGCAGACTAACGATACAGCTGCACAGTTTTCTTATCTGGGAGAGATACAATACACTTTTGTGTCTAACTGGTTCAGTTTCTGCAACACAAAAAAAATAGGAAATGGTCCAAGACTGAAAGATGCACAGACTTCATGGATCAGGGGTAAAGTAGGTGGCTATTTAGAGATGCCCAGAAGACCTAGATAAGCATCAGACCGACCCATCCAGGAGATACAGCAGCATTCTTCAGCAGGTTTCAAAACTACAGGAGACAACAGAAATCCTGGTGTTTTTTACATTGGATAGCAGCTAGATAAAAGACAGAAATAATCAAACTGACAGGGACTGGAACCCCATGTCTCACTCCTTTCACAGACATAACCCAGCATGGTCCAACTGCTGACCCAAGGCTTTAATCCAGCCTACAGAACATATTTTCTGGCCTGCCTCCTAACCCCCGTCGCAGACAGAGTGGCACTTCCAGCAGTACAGGCTGCCTCTGCAGCCAAATGCCTTTGTCCACATTTGCATCCATCCCAGCAGAGAGATGTACTATTGCAGCCACAGAGAGACGGCAACGTGGGGCGATGTGGTGGGGGGAGATGGGGGGGAGCCACAGCAGAAGTAGACCAGGGATTTGCTGCTTGCACAGGGCAGCAGCTGCTGCTTCTGCGGCAGGGTAGGGGGGGCACAGCGAAGAAAGGAGGGCAAAAGTCTAGTCCGGCACCTGGAAATGCTTCGCTGGACCACCTTATCTCACCCATTAGACTGAATAGTTAGGTTTTCTCTTTCCAACTTTTCTACCGTTCCCATCTTCACCCTGGGTACAGATCAGCACTGTTGCCGACTCTCAACTGCTGTGCTCTGTCATCCTGTGGATAATACTGCTCTCCACGGCTGTGGTTCAAACCCCCTTACATGGGAAAGGGTTTAGGATTGCCATCTCCTGTTTCTTTGGCAAATGTTGTACTATTAGATGATTAGGAGAAGTATCCAGTATCAACATCTTATGGTTGTTTTAGGAGTAGTAAGATCAACAATTCCGAACTCCAAGATATTTTTTGTCTGGTCTAGCCATCTAAATAAGATGTTTCAGCATAGGTATTCCCAATATGTGGCCCTAAGAGGCACTTCCTAGTTTGTTACTTTTTTATACTTTCTTATCTACACTGATCTTTATTTTACCAGCCAGGCTTGCATGTCCCAGCACTGGACATGCTGGCTGCCATGAATCCCAGTCTAGGTGCCTATAAGTCTCATGCTCTGTACATGGCAAGCAGGGTGCCTAACCCAGCATTTTGAGTTCCACTGCAAGGTGACTAAATCTCTTATCTGATCTAACCGTAAAGCTACTCTGAGTGGGTCAAATTTCTTGCTGCTTTCAAGTGAACAACAGATTTCAGGGGACCAGGGTTTCATATGTTTAGAAAAACTCTTGCACGTCCAAGGAATTTAACTAATGAACAAAACCCCTCAATAATTATAATTTTTCCATGAAAATCTGGATTACAGTTTTATTCAAATGCACTGTTTACGATTATGACAGAATGTGTAGATCATGTTAGAAAAAGCTGATTAATTCATATTACCTTATTCACCAGAAACAAGACTATATTTTCTGGTTGCTCCATATACATTTTATTCTGTTTCACTCAACTGCATGTAACCTGAAACTAGCCATTATGCATCACCGCCTTATTAGCTTCACCTGATTTAGCTACACCTGTCTTTTCCCACTCAGCAGGGCAATAAGGGTATTTTTAATCTGCTCTAAATTGCACTTGCAATTTGTTTTAATACGATGAATCTCTTTTCCTACTGTAAACATTTAAATAGTTGCAAAAGCTAATCAGATCATTTAAGATGTGCACATATTCCTAATGAACAGTATATATCCGTTCCTGTTGTCATCTCTCCCTCCATCAGTATAGCCACTACTCAGACAAATCTTTAGCAGATTTTGTAGCACAGTCTTATCACCTCACACAAAAGGCTGGAATTTCCCATACAGACAGTGAAGACTACTGCCACATCGAAACATATTTTCTCTGCTGATTCATGCGTTACAAATCCCACAATGGATAGCACAAACCAGAAAAGACTGAAAAATACTCAGATTAAAGAATAGCTTCCCATAATCTTTTTGTATGGATGCATTTTTCACTAATGGATTAAAAGAATAATTTCTAGTCTAAGTATTCCTGAATTAATTCTGTTTGATATAATACTGACTTGACCTCTGCTCAAATATATATATGTTAAATACAGAAATCTCTTTCCTCTCTCTCATCAAGAGATACCAAAAACTAAACCTTTCAGTAAGTGATTAGACAACTGTGCAGAAAATAAAACTCACAGAGAAAAAAAAAAAGGAAATGACATTTTTTTTATCCACTGTTTGGTTAGTTCTAATACATATTATATTGATGTATGTGTTTGGGTTTTTTTTTACCATACAGATAAAGCAGTAAGAAAAATATGAATCCCTTTTTCTTCATCCCAAATAAAGAAGGGGAGAAAGTTAGTGATAATACAAAATACAGGAAGAAACAGCAAAGAGGAATTGTATCAGATATGTAAGAAATACACATTAAAAGGAGGGCAGAAACCTGTCAAGGAGGACCCTTACAAAGTTGCAGGAGTAATTTTGTAGACTAACACGTAACTGCCTGTGCCTTTGGAGAAACGTGCACGTGGTGAGGAGAGAGTTCACAGGGCTGCCAGGGAGGCCAAACCATTTATATGAGAATGTGAGGAGGACACGGCAAGGATTAATGAGAAAAGATGTGAGAGGAGGACACGGAGAGGATTAATGAGAAAAGGGCGGATGAGCCTGAAAATACTCTCAGAAATCAGCCAACATAAAATTTGACACTGAAATATAATGAATTGAAATTTCCTATGGTCGTATCATGTGAGAAAGCGAGAGCACTGCCAGTTCTCAAAGATCTTCTAATGGCTAGTATTTTAACCAAACCCCCAGCTCCTGAATTCATACAACCACATGAGATTTCAAATACGTTTCTTTAAAGGAGGTTTCTTTCCTTGTGCTTGTACGAGTAATCTTATTTAAAACAGCAAACTGTCAACAGCCTCAAAATACAACAATTAAACTCAAAATGTACATTTTTAAGTCTCCTGACTTTATATTAGACTTTATTGCTTTTCCTGGATAGACTTACGATGTTTTACTACTCAGTGCAGTTTGAAATGCTGAGTGGTACTGGAGATGCTAAGTAACCACTCAGTCCCCAGTACCTCAGCTTACAAATGTATCAGTCCGTCATGAGGAATGACTGTTTTATGTTGTTTCAGCGGCGGGCAGCTGGCTGGCACAGCCACGTGCACACTGCTCAGTTTTCTTATTTAGCACTGTTGAAACTGTACCATGGTACTCACTGACAGGGACTCCTAGATCGTTGATGGGGTTCTCTCCTACTGCAGGAGCCACAGGATCTTGCAAAAAACATGGTACTCTATTCTTTAAAAAAAATAGGTTAGCTTTTTGCTCCTACTATTACCATTAGAAAGACCTTCCAAAAATCCCATTGCTGTAAAGGTTAGGAACTTTTTTCTAATTTTCACCTTAAATTTGCACATTGCCAGTTTATATCCATTTGGTTTTGTGTCAGCACTACCCTAAAACTTAAATAGCTCTCCTGGATCTTTTTCTCATTGATGCTTATCCAGGATTTATTCACACACAGTTCCACTGATATGAGCCAGAAGTAGTCCTACTGTCATCTGTGTATCTACAGTGATACAGTTTTTTTAACACAAACCTAAAGTGTGTTAAAAAAACCCCAACAAAACAAAACAAAAAACCCCCAAAGACAACCTGGTTCCTTGGGATTTTTCTGCAACATTGCAAGATACATGAAATGCAAAGCTACTGTCCAAAAATCAAAGATTACAAAGAAGGAAGTAGGCACAGACCACGCAGGACTCACCCCAAACTCTGTGCAGACGATGGATGGATGGGTTGTGTGGTGAGTGCACCGCGTGACATGAAGTGTCCCACACACCTAACAGCAGTGCTCCAGGGGGCTGGCAGAAGGCTCCTAAGCCTCCCAGGAAGTCCCAGCCTGCCAAATTTGTTAATTACCATACTTACACACACCTATCAGAATAAGAGTTACAAAAGGAAATGATAGAAACAACTGACATACACTTGGAACAAAATGATTTTTCCAAATGGCTAGAAAAGGTTGAAACACAGTTTGTCAGTTTGGGGATGGAGCTAGAAGACAAACTGCCTGGAGTAATGTTAGGTCACCTTTATAAAGCCAGATGTTACTCTGATCATTAGCTATTTAGTCTAAGCAAGCAGATGTTTTTCTTTTTGGGAACTTCTGCTGAAATCATGGAGTTCAGCATATAAAGCAATTGAAGAATCAAGTCTTTTTTTAAACACTGATTTTAAAGGCTTCATTTTTCCTCAAAATACTTGCTTTAGCTTTCAAAAAGCTTTCAGTTTCTTCAATATAAGCTGCCCCTGCAGAACACTACAAGTTTTGCTTTTGCAAGGCTTTGACAAGTTTGAAAAATAGCATTTCATTTGGAAAATCATGTTTTGAAGAACTATGATACAAACCAGTCTAAATCCCAATGAAGTTGCTAAATCCTTCCATTTACTTAAGGAAAAATTTGAATTTGGCCTGGATAGCTACTAAAAAAAGACCAGAAAACCTGTCCCAATTAAAGAACATGACATGATTTCCAAGGAAATTTTAAATGAGTCAGGAATTCTTTGTCAAATTCTGTTAGGGAATTTACAGAGACATATGTCTTCATTCACTAAGATACATTTGATTTCATTTATTTTTATGCAGCATCCTGTATTTACAGCATTTCAAAGACCAATTTTGTAACACAATTTCAATACAGTCAAGTACTCTAGATGTCTCTTATTTCACCCTTTCTGATGTTATTGTTTAACCAACTCTTCACTGCTTTTACTGTTATCCTATCTCAGCAAACAGATAAATAAGGCAGCGAAGATGGATACCTCTTCAAATGCTGCCTGCTTTGTATTTTGGTCTTCAGGTAACCCAGTATCTAGCATAAACCTTTTGGCAATGAGGATGACAATTCAGAGCCAAAGTACTAACGGACACACTGCTCCTGAAAACTCTTAATGAAAAGTCTCACTAGCCAGGTAAGCAGTCCCAATATCTTCACACAGAAATGCACATTGCTGAATGCTATCTGCAAAGTAGGATCTCTAATATTTCAACATCACACAAAGAATTTTCTGCAGTCCGTAAGTTTAGTGAAACATAAAGGGCTGTAGGAAAAAAAATATGTTACCTTGTGTGTCTAACTGGATGCTATAAAAATCTAGAGAAGTAAATGTTGCTTTTTACATGCCAAGTAGCCAAGCCACGTCTAGCCTGTTCTTCAGCTGCTGAATCTGAAGGTGTGGTGTAAATGATGGATTCGACAGCCCTGACTTAGACAAAAGCCCAGATGCAAGATAGCATCTAGCTGAATCACCCACCTGTTAGGCACTAGCAGTAGGCTCCAGAGCCTTGAAGTTCAGGCTCCTACACTGTCTTTAGGTGAGCTAGGCAGCTGAGTGCAATAACAAGCAACTGCCTTGCCCAAATGACATTCAGCTGCCCAGGACAGCTGATGTAAAACGCCGAGTTGGTGGAAACGCATCTGAGCTCTGCCCATCTTTGGGAGGTTGGGTCCTTCAGAAGTGTAGCTTGGAATCCCCTTCTGAGAGTAAGTATCTGCAACTTTCAAAGAAATGAGCAAAACCTGCTCTTTTTAGAGCACAACCAGAGAAAAGGCAGTGGTAGTGATTTATGCGTTGTATCTAGCAAGTGGATAATGAAATATAGAGTATGAGCAGCCGTAAGAACTCGTATTTCCTCTCTTGCTGTACTATCCTACGAATTCAGAGTCCTGCCTCCAAAATCCTGAAGCAGATGCTTAAGGAACAGTAAGAAAAAGGAAAACTTGTGTGATACGCTTGAAAATTTCCTTGCAAACTCTCCCAGGCTCTTTTTCCAGCTCCAAAAATTCCTGAAATGGATGTGGTTTCCATCTCCTTAGCAACCCTCAGTAGGTTTCTCTTTCAAGAGCTTACCTAGTATCCCCTCAAAACGTTTCGCTCTCAGAGCAATCTACAGCAGAGTTTCACAAGTCTATCACCTGTTGCAGGAAGAACTACCGTTTAATTTTATTTATTTGTAAATCTGTCTCCTACTGCCTTCATTTGCTGTCCCCTTGCTCTTGTATTGGAAGAGTTAGTGAAGAATTTATTCCCATCACTTGTGAGTTTATAATGCTTTGCAAAACAAGCTTTTAAGTTGTCTTTGGTCTTGACAGGGAGTCCTAGCTTATTTGGTCATTCCTGAAAAGAGGTACCCTCTTGCCATTCTCTTACTTTTTCTGGGTCTGCTGTGCCCTTTCTGAGATGAGGGGAACATAAGCATACACAGTATTTAAGAAGTAGGTTAGCTATGATTTCATGCAGTGGCATAATGATGTTATTTGTTCTCTCCCTAGTCCTTCCCTGTAATTGACCCCCTTTTTCTTTTTCTTCTTTTTTTAAGGAAAAATGCTTCAGTTTAAACAGGTATGAAGAGTCCTCTCATTTGACAAAACCTAATGTTTGGAGACAGGAGATTCAGGTTCAGATCCCTTTAGCTCCGAACAAGTCTTCCCTCTAGACTGTCCTTCCTTGATAAAATGCTTCAGTCACTGGGCCACGACATGAGAAGGTGGCACAGCCATGTCCTTGTCCTTTGTCTTAAACAGAAGTAGTGACAGCAGTCAAATCAAGACATCTGATCCTGTCAGTGTCTATTTAGGGAAGCCTTACTGGCTTAAGGATCAGGGAAGTCATCTGAAAGAACATTTGGGTTTGAATCCCAATTAAAATTCGGAGGGAAAGAGGCACTGAGATGCATATAATAGGGTCAGGTAAGGCACATGCAGAAGAGGCACTGTACCTGCCTGAAAGCTTCCCTGGAAGCCCTGAAAGGTACTAGCTGAGTCAGGGACCCTTTTAATTAAAATTTTGGGTTCAGGCACCTAAGTTCCACCGACATCCTACTTTCAGTGCTGAGCCTTCCTTAACAGATGTAGGATAGTATTTTTGTCATCCGCGGGACTTTTACCACAATAATCATTTCTGAAATTAGCTAACTCAAACAATAGCTCCTGGAGTCTTCAATTAGTAGTGAAAAATACTTATTTCTAGGGTGAAATATAGCTAATTCTGGTGGATCAAAGAAAACCCAAGTCAAGTATGGGCAAGAAGTAGAAGGCAATAGGAGCTTTTGAGAGGCATGCCTCATCTAGAATAATCCATGACACTTCTACACAGTGCCTGTTTTTCTTAAAAAGTCTATTATTTCACCTCAACCAGATAGTGCCATAGTATCAGCCAGCGATGCAAAATAAGTAAAATAAACCCTCACCTTGTTTCTAAAGTCTCCAGTTATTTCCACCTGAGCCTCAAGACTGAATTGACCGACATCAGTGATTTGTATTCAACAAGCAACCTGCACCTACCTTCCTACAAAAGTACTCTGCTGCCAACAGTTCCTCAACAACCTGCTGGAGCCAAGTTTCATTTAGAGTCCCAGCCTCTTTGAAAAATTTGCTATCTTTCATTTAGTGGATTTTGTTTATTTAATACTGTAAGTCCTTTTCTTCCTGTTGATTTATCTTTCTAATGCAGAAGCCTTGACATGTATTCAAAAAGGTAACTTTTGTCTTTATGGGAAAAGAAGCTTATTGAATAGCCAAAGGATGTCTCATACAGGAAAGCCACATAAATGGTGCACGAAGCTGTGAGAATCGAGCTGTTAAATGGGAGCGAGGGGCTCCGGAACTGCTGCAGACTTCCAGGCCCTACAGGGAATACTGAGAAGCACGGCACGTTTGAAGAGGAATTGAAATTGTCAGCGAAAGAACAGAATCTGTTCACCCTTAAATTCCTAATTAGAGAACTCATAGTGGGCAGTGACCACTTAAATGATGAGCACAGAAAACGAAGGAAATCGCCTTCCTTAAGAAATGGGCAAGTGCCTGCATTTATAAATTAACATCCTGATTTATAATCGAGATTATAATTAGAATACTTTCAAATTACCACTGTAATTTTAGATGTATTATTTAGTTTCTCTCCAGGAATTCAGATAGAAGAGTATATTTAGAGGTGAAGTAATGCCAAATACAACTTAGAAAACTTTCCTTACACATTGTATTGAATAAACATTGCAAAATACAGCTTTAGCTATTTTAGATATGTCCCACAGACTAGTGTGCTGAATAAATATTAGGTTACACTGACATTAACTTTTAAAATGTCATTCATTTCTGCACAACTTTTCATATGTGCTAGAACTTGAATGTAAAATAAATCCATACTGTATTAAAATGTCATTCTGCACAACTTTTCATATGTGCTAGAACTTGAATGTAAAATAAATCCATACTGTATATTATATTTTTGGTATATATCAATCTCTATGGTACAAAAATGCATAACATACAGATGGTTTAACAGTCCTAAAATTCTTATTTTTGTTTTAGCTCTTATGTTTTAGTTATGGCAGGACTAAATTTCTCCATAGGAACTATATATCATTATCCACAGGAACATGTCATCTTAAGTGTAAGATATGCTGAAGCTTTAAAAATAATATACAGTAATATTACTGTGATACAATTGAGTTTGATGTATGCCAAGCATCTGGCCCACAAAAATACTGCCAAAATAAGAGGTTAGTGCAAAAAAGAAGGATCTGATCCCATAGTCCTTTAACAGCCTAAAGGGCTTATTGAATCTAAATGTGCGGACGTGAGAATGAAGAGAAAGTGTGACTGGATTTAGAAAGCTGAGCCAATGCTGTCCTTCAGATTCTCATTATTATTAATTGGGGCTGTCCCATAACGAGTGCGGAGAAGTTGCTTTTCTTGTTGGTCATGAGATGTATGCTGTCTGCTAGCTTGGAAATACAGTCCTGATGTCAGTTGTATAAGAAAAATTAGAGTATTTAGGGAAACGTTACTACTTTTGTGTGAATAAAGTCATGGTACTGGGATGCCAGAAACAAACTAAAAATGAGAGAAAGATCTTTTCTAGATAGTGAAAAATTAAAGTGAGACACAACTAATTAAACAATTCATAGTTTAATTAGCTGCATTTTGAAAGGCAAAACCCTGGTTGAGGTCAGACAGTGAGAGTAGTAAGGTGTAGATGAGCTAATTTTGGAGAGACTTTTTGTATTATTTGCGGAAATTACCCACACATCTTGCTAGTGAGAGCAGGGAATATTTTTTTAAGTCTTGCCTAAATATTTACACCTCTTTGATTCAAATTTAGCCACAATTATAATGTAATTTGTTAAAACATGTTCCTTTTTCTATTAACATCTTCTTGCCTACACAGATTCATAAATAGTCTACTTATTGAAAAGACTCCAGGTATTTTTTCCATAAGCACAATGAGACAAAAGCTACAAAAAGGGCACGCCCCATTGACTTTCAGGATGCTGTATGGAACACATCAGTAAGCTGGGTCAGAATTTCAAAGAATATCTTCAGCCTGAGATATATGCAGGCTGAAGATTACAGATTCAGATATTTCCCATTTAAAATAAAAATGTAAAAAAGCAAGTGAATTGTCCACAGCGTTTTTTCCCCTTTAGTAACAGAAAGAACTTCATAGGAAATCCCTATTCTAACTACACAGTAGTGTCCACGAATAATCACACAGGACTTCTCATGTGCCCTTACTTGTGACTGAATAGCATCTCACTCCACAAGTAGTTCCATTGAACTTCACTGAATGGCACTCACTGAGAATACTCAGATAATACCCTCCTCCATAAATAATTACATCAGTACTTGGCTTCAGCAACACTGTGGAGGAAGGTGCTATTCATATCGCAGCAGGGATATTAGAATCAAGCCCCTAAGCAGTTCTTCAATAACACAGAGAACGAACTGTCACTGTCTTGTCATTCCCAAAAGAACTTTTTGCCTCTGTCTGCTCTAATAGGTTTTTCTTCAGTGAGGTTGATTTGACCGCCTCGTCTTTTCTGAACACATATGAGACTGCGACTTTCCTGCTGAATCTCCCAGAGGCAACTCTGGGAGCAAAACTCCCAAATAGATTCATTAGAAAGGACCTCCTGTAGAGCTCTGTACGTGACCAGCTGACAACTCAACATTTTTTTGAAACTACAAGCAAATGAGGCCGGGACCTACGCATTGCCTAGCCTCAAACTAGTAAGCGTAGTCTCCAGAATGCAAAGGGAGACTGACACGCTCTCCAGCAACACCCCATTCACAGAGCCCTGGGTCCGGTTTCTTCCATACCAGAAATACCTAATGGTAAGAGCCAGCCTGTCCAACCCAGTCCTCCTCTCTCACCAAGCCCTAGGAACCATACACTGGTAGTATGCAATCATTTATTGTATTTTTTTAATGAAAAAACAAAAGGAAATAATGTCAAAATTCTAACAAAATATTTACTCCTATGAACTAATACTATCAGATGAGAGCATATTTAGTTATGGAGAGATACTTAAAGAGGAACATATTCAAATGAAATCTGATTAAATCAGTCTAATAACCTGTACAGGGTATTCATTTTTGGGAACAATCATGTCATTGAACACACTGAGCAGTCTAGCTCATGAGTCTTCAGAATGAACCACCATTGAGACCAAATCATCCATCACATCTAGAAAGGGTGTCCCCTTCAGGTCAGGTTCGAGAACAATAGTGTATCAGTCCAGAGAAAAAAAAAAAGTAGCTGCACTTTTATTATACCTCATGCGCGAGTGAAAAACCTTGTTTTCCCATCCTGACAGATCTTCTAAATTCATGAATATAACATACATATGCAGACCATGTATTTGAATATTACATTATACAAAACCACCTTATTTCTAAAAAGACATGAGGTGAAATTATTAAAAACCATGGGTTTCATTAGGAAAGTTATGTTTATGTCTTACATTGCTTGCAACATGGTAGGATCATCTGAACATGGAAGCTAGTCTCCAGAATTGAATTGTGTTGTATTACGTTATGATCATATCGTGGTACACTTGATCTGTACTCACACGTTTTCATATACCTCCACACACATATACAAGCACCTGCTAATTTTGTCCTTTAAATAGTCTTGGGAGTACATCCGATTTTAGGAAACAGGTTGGCGACACAAGAAAGATGTTATGAAAACTTATCAAAAGTTTTATGACAGGCCATTCTTTGCCAAACCAGTATAAGGGAATTATATTAGAATAAGTACCCCGTTTTTAGAAATAGGTTAGTTTAAAAGTTATATTAAAATGCTATTAATGCCCTTATAAAGATCATACATTTTAATTAAAGGTTACATTCATCACATTTACAGTTGAATTATTCCACTACACTTTCGGAAAGGAGGTAAAAATATTTTTCACATGACAAAATTTTAAAAAATAGTTTCCTCCGACTAGCAGAACTTGGTACAAAATTGCTTTCACTCCGAGTAACCTAACACCGATCTTTGTTTACAGAGCTTCATGGTTTCAGAAGCAGCACCACCTATTGGGTGAAAAATTTAGGTTAGCGCCTACTTTATCACGAGAGACCTATTGCAAAACCGGTTTTGTACATAATGGGCTGAAGCTCCTAAGTTCCTCATACTTAAATACAAGCAAAGAACTAGTATTTTCTAGTGATCTATTTGATAGAGGCTTATAAATTCAAAACGATCATTCAATACGATACAAAACCCACCACTTAAGCTCCTAATATTTATTTGACGAAGTATTTAAGACGGCACGTCTAAACAGCATCAACTGACTCACGCTGGTTATAATAATAATACCGAATAACAGAGCATTGCATGGGTTTTAGGATGCGCTCCAGTTGCACAGATCTGAATGAGTTGAAAAGTAATTTGGTTATGTAAGTAGTCCTACTAAAATCTATATATGAATCCATATTCGGTATGCAGTGTCCCACGTGAATGAACGACTTGTATTTTCTTTTCGAGGCAGCAGTTATACCCTGGTTTGGGGCAATCACTGACGTTGCCCGTTCTAGGAGAACGAGTCTTTTTTTGGACTGAAATTTTGCACCCGTCCCCGGTTCTCTTCGAAACTGTTGATGCGAGAGGCGAAAGTAAAATTTCATACCCCACGCCCACGGAGAAGCTCGATGTCAATACTGCTTGGCGGGGATTTTCTCTCTCCCTCCTGTCACAGGCGCACACCCTCTCCCCCGCGGGTGCGGGCTGCCCACGGCAGACGCCGCTGTGGGAGCGGAGGCAGGGTGGGCTGGCGAGCCCCCCGCGGAGCAACCCGCCTGCGCCCGGGGTGGCGTGGGGGTACCGCGCATCCGCGGAGCACGGCAGCGGGAGGCCGAGGTAAAAACGGGTAGGAGAAACGTTCCCACCCGTGGTGTTGACAGCATGTGTCCGCGGTGTGGAAGAGCCGGTGATTGCGCCCGCAGCTCTAAGCAAAAGGGATCAGAGGGAGAAAACCTCACCGGAGCCCGGGGAGAAAAGTTGGTCTGAAACCCAAAGATGAATTCATGCAAATATCACTCACCCACTCTGAGGATACAGACGAGCTGGATGCAGGCAACCAAGCGCCCTAGAATGAGCATGTCCAAATCGTCCTTTGCCTCCTCCCGTCTGCCTGCCTGCCCGTCCGACTGCCTCTCAGCCT
>NW_008796110.1:4422717-4422991 GCF_000699145.1 Aptenodytes forsteri
GTCGGGCGGATGTCGGCGGGGCTGGTAAGCGGTACCGGCCTGTTGGTAGGTGGCGGCTGCAGGCTGCACCCCGAGCCGGGGAGCAGAGAGGATACGTGTTCCCCGGGAACCGCAGAGGGGAGCGGGGGAAGGGGGCTGGAGCGGCAGAGTATGATTATCCGCCCTAGAAGTGGGTCAGGGCGCAGGCACTGGCGCCGTGTTTTCGGGAAGACCAAAAAAAAAAAACCTCAAACCCCCCAAACAGGAAGTTAAAAATTATGGGAAAGAAACAGCG
>NW_008796110.1:4423012-4451392 GCF_000699145.1 Aptenodytes forsteri
CACCGGGCCGGGCCGGGGGGACCTGCGCGGCACCCCGATGCGGAGGGAACAGGCACCCTGCCTCCCGGGCTGGGCCTGACCCCCCACGGCCTTCCCGCGCTGACCTGAGCCCTGTTGGGTGTCCTGGTGTGAAAAGGTAGGTGGGGGGCTAGAAGCACCTCTGACAAACACTCTGGGCTTTGGGAGTGTAAGACGACACACGCGATCCTTCACTTCGCCCCGGGTCCGCCCAAGTCCAGCCCCGGAGCCGTGTGAATGGTTTCTGTGTTTGCGATACTGTTCCCATCTGAGTGAAACCGTCTACTCGGCACGGATGTGATGCGACTTTTAATGGTGGGCAACTTGGTGCTTTATAGGTACCCTGTTCTACTGGGCCTTAGTCCTCAGGCACCGGAGCCACTTCTGCCAGCTTGTCCTTCAAGGAAACAAGGAAAAAACTCCTGTGTCAGTTTTTCATTTCGGTGTCCGCCTGCTCTGCCTGGCTGTTTGGGATGTTATGAGCTATCTTGACGTGAAGCAAATTGGAAATTTCTGAGTGAACAGAAGTTACAGGAGAAATTGCCGAGATGCTCAAGCAGTTGATTCTATTTGGAAAGCAGACTGCGGACGTGTCTTCTCATGCAAGGTCAGCATCTTTCAGGGTCCTAGAGAGTTTACATGCAATAGAGGTTGGTTCATTAGGGGAAGGATTAACTTTGAATGACAGTTCTTGTTAAACGGACTTCTGGTATCATGGGAAGAAACAAGTTCCACGTGCTGAGCTCCACCAATAAAAAACTGTTTTAGGATTGTCCTAAGGGAAAATGTTGTTAAAGATTTTAGTCAGCTGATTTTCATATTACTGAAAGAACCTAGATGCCAGGAAACGACTGTAGTGGTGTCCAAACCCATACACACACAAACACACACGAACACACCGATACCCATATGCAAGACAAAATATTAATACCAGTGGATAATGTATTTGAGACAAACTCCAGCTGCAACACCATTTTGCAGTTGGCTTAGTTTCTCAGTAGGAATAAGAATTATACACTATTGCATAGCAATATGTATAGGTATTATTATAGTATACAGTATAAAGCCAGTGCCTGCAGGACTGCAGTAATGCATGGCTCTCAGGCTATGCCTCCGCTTGGCTTTCCTCTCAAGCTGGTAGGTAGACATAACTCACGTTGCTTGTGAGTACATGTGAGCTTGCAGCAGCTTCCAGCTTCCCCCTCCACCCTGGTGGGAACCAACTTTTGAGCAGTTTGGTGCCTTTCCATCTCCAGGTTTTCAGCTGTGGCCAAAGATTTGTGATCATCTGACAAGGCTAAAGATCACTTCTAACAGTTGCTAACACCATTGCCTACTCAGGTGGGTGCTGGAAAAGCTTTAGATAGGTCAGTGTGCTCCCTTTCTTACAGGGTTTCAAGAATCCCCTTTTATTTATACTATGAAGAAGTTACCCATCGTGAACACACCCACACCGAAGGGCAAGCACAGCGTTCATAGGTGGCAGAACTATGTCCTAGTTTTCCACAGTAAATTATTACAAAGAGAGAATCAGGTCCTGACATGGTCATTATGCCAATAATTAACTTTCACTTCCAGCAGGTAATACATTGTAATATTTTACAAGGTGAATGATAAACATCTAGGACAGATCAGCAGTGAATGTGTTAGACTCTCCATCATTCGAAACCTTTACATCAAGAATTTAGTCTCCTTAAAACATGACCACAAATGTCTACACTAAGTAACTCGTGCAGTTATATAGCTTGTAATACAGAGATAATAAGGATGGATTAGAAGGTTCATCTCTGGCCATTCAGTGTATATGCACACCTGGTCAGAATAAGAATAAAATTATAATATCCTGATGTGATAGTACTTTACAGCTGCTTTGAACAGGTGTCAATGTTTTAGAAATACACCAGGCCAGAGGCCAATTCTTACAATACCTCTCTGGTTCTTGCGCTGAAGCATGGTTGGTGAAGAAGCTCTCTCTATAGCCTAGGAAACACTTGGCTCTGGTAGGGTGACAATATTCATCTTCACCTTTAGCTGTCGTGTCATGGTGTTTTAGCTTGTGCTGCATCAAGCCAAATTCACTAAAATTAATTTGGAAATAAGGAAATCTGTCAAGCGAATCAATTCACTAGTTCTAAAGACATGATTTCTATTACTGCTTCCTCTTTCTCCTACGTTAAGTGTAAATAACCCACGACATGATACAATAGCAAGCAGACATGAAAAAGGCTTGTGGTTAACATTCCAGATTTCTATTTCTTTAAAACTTATTATTCTTATTGATGACTTAGACTTATACCCCGTAGTAAATATTTTGCAGATTTACATAAAGCTTTTCTTTCATTACGGAACATTTCTACTTGTCCTTTTATGGAACATTCACAAGTTTTGATGAGAAACTGGTCCCCCTTTAGTTTCTGTGTTAACATTTTCCCCTTTTGATAAGCCTTTCCCTTTTTATTTTTTAAATTTCTTTAATTTTCAGCCTTCTTTCATTCTTCTCATCTGATACCAAATATTTTCTTCAAATCTGCTCTTTTTATCCATTGTTACATTTTTCTCAGTCTAAATGAACCTCTCCTCAGTGTTGATACTATATTTTCCTCTGTATTGTGACAATCTTATTATTCTCCAGGGTGAGTCATTCCCTGTCTTGTTCAGCTTTTTTTCTAGCTTGTTTTGAGTGCTTATGTTTTTTTCAGAATAATGTCAATTTCTTGTTGCATTTATCTTCTGCTTCTCTTGTGGTAAATGTTTTCATTTTCAGTGCTGTCTGATATTTGTCAAATCCTTTTTTGGGTTTACATGCAGCCTTTATTTTCCTTTCTTTCCTATATGAAGGCTATACCACCAGTGTGTCTTGATATGTATGGCACAGTACATTAACAAAGAATCTGGTGGACTTCCATCTTTAGTTTCTAATTTACCGGAGAAATCGACGTATAAATTCAAAATATTAAAAAGGTGTGTGCAAAAGGCATGTTGTCCTGACAATACTTACAACTATCATCATTAGGAATATCATTCAGACACTTAATACATTAAGTGTCATGCTGAAGTCAAATGTGTCAGATCTGTCTGGTTAGAGTGCTGTTTTTTCAGAGAACTTTTTACCATGAGTATTTAATATTAAATGGAGGAGTATTAGCACAGGAGCTCAGAGCTATTTTTTTTTTTTTTTTTTTTTTTGTTAATATTAAGTACAAAATGAAAGTAAAACCAGTATTTTTGTCTACCTCAATTTTGTTTGGCATGTTAGAGTTTCAAGATCATTAAAAACTTCTTAACAAATAAAGACTATTTTTGCCATATTTTAAGTGAATTCCATTTTTTGCAGTCTGTGTAATGTAGTGTTGTTTTCATTTTTTGGTATTGATCTGAGGCATTACTCTCCCAATTCAGTTGCCTCCAAGAACACAGAAAGACAAGAAAAATGGTGACATTGAACTGCTTATTCAGCCCTTCACAAAACAGAAGATGTAACTGAATTCTTTTTCAAAGCTAAACCCAAGGACAGTAAATGGTATATATTTTCCTCTCGGAAAAAGATCAGAACTTGACAGTTTGCTAACAGCCAGGTGCCATCAGACCCTGGGAAGAGCTAGGCAACAAAGTCTATTCACATAATCTGGTTTTATTATTTTAGTTCTCAGTAAGAACCAGTTGAAAAGAGCTGGGCTGTTAGATGCACTAAAGACAGCACAGTTTAAACCTGTCTTTTTAAGCAGCTGTCTGGCCTAGCCATGGAAAAGGCTTCAATACCGCGTCTTCTGGCAAAGCAGATGATCTGATGAAAGGTTTGTAGGCTAGAAATCTTAGATACCTGTTTCTCCCAGCTTTATCAGCTGATCTTGAAATAAAAAACATCTGTTTACAAACTCTGTCTCTTTTGGCAAAACCAGTCTGTACCTAGCTGATTCCTTCAGGGTCAAAACAGCTGCCCCTTGTTAAATCTGCTGAAGAATGACCTTCTAACCTCACTGCTTACCAAGCAGAGTGGTTATAGAGTATGAGAAATAAGCAATAAGGGGCTGAAATGCAAACTTTGAACAGATTGATTTTATATATATGTCCATGAGCGCTGAGTCAAATTTGTCTACGTTTTCTTCATACTCATTTGTGGCTGGTCAGTCACAATTTGCCTCTCTGCAATGTAGTACTCAGCACTCCTACTCCACACACTGCAACTACTGAATACCTGTGGCAAACAAGTATTTACAACATTTTCCATGAAGGTTGGTGCTATTTTTCCGCAAGAAACCTATCTGTGAAGAAAGATGCACCAATGGCTGACTTTGTGATCGCTTTCAGCTCTGTGAGAGGCATGGCCCTGCTGTGAAATGCTCTGACTCCAGTTGCAAATCCCTTCCTATGTTCTAGACAAACGGATATGCCTCTGGGGGCATTTGGTTATTTTCCCTCCTGCTATGCAGCAACAGAGAAAATGAAAATAATATTTCATACTTCTATTTAGCATTCCTATTCATTTCTGCTTGGATTATTAAATGGAAAATTGGGAACACAAAGCACAGCTACGACCACACTAGCGTATCATCTCAGTGCATAGTTACCTGTTAGCAACACAGTAGTTTCTCAGAGAGACAGATAAGACTAACCCCTGAAATGATAAACGAAGAGTGGGTAGGAGTGGATTATTTAACATCCGATTCCCCCCTAGTCCCCGAACAGAGGGTAGCATGACCTCCTGGGAGGTCTTATTTTTGCTCATCTTTCTGTGGAGGGGCAGGTAGAAGTAGGTCTGCCTGAACGCGGGGGACAGTGGCAGCCTGGTGCAAAACCTCTCCCTACAACCTATCCAGGCAATGAATTTGGCCCTCCACTTTGAGACACGTAAGAAGCCCACTGTCTTTCGTGTCACCCATGCAGTGAACTGTCTCTACAAGTAACAATTTCACGGGTCCCCTTCCCTTCTGGCTCTTACCGCTGGTAAAGCTCTCATTACGGAGTGTAAAGAAACGTTTTCTATCCCCGTGAAGAAGGTTCTTTCAATCAGTAACTGCAGAATAAGGCACTGTTTTCAGTGGTTTGATGATTAAAAGGCTCTTTTTCTGCTGCCTTCTTTTTAAAGGTAGTGTACATCCTGACAGGAAATTTGGACGAGTAAAACCAAAATGTGCACTTACAAAAACAGCAAGCCAAAATGGAAAACTCCAGTGCATGCTTAAGCTATGTATTAAAGGCATGCATAGACTCAAACATTTGATCATGCAGAGTAAACAGACAGTTCCTATGTATGTGGCAGGCTTTAACAATAGCTTGTTTAATAGTAAATAAATGAATAAATAAATAAATCCCCCTGCAACCAGCCATTAAACTGAGATCTACTACGTCAATTCCAGCCAAAAGCAAGTTGTTTTGGCTCATTCGCAGATCTAATCAAACAGTATTTCCTACATTGACATCACATTTACCAATTTTTTTCTCTTTCATTTGTGAATAATCTGGTGGCCGCCTTATTACAGCAAGTGCCGATCTACAAGCACAATAGATATGAAGTCCCTGGAACAATTTATCATAATCATTATGCTTGGGTAAACATTGTTGATGATGCTGCACAGAGGAGTTTTCAAATAATGCATATTGAATGGTAGGAACACTTTACTGCTGGCAAATGAAGCACAGATATTTTCTTTTCTTAAATGCAAGTTTATAATTTTTTTCTGCATTTTTTTGCTTATAGCAAATTGTACCACTTTTAGAGGGTATGTTTCAATTTTAACTGGAACTAAAAGCAACTTAGATTATGGAACTGACCTAGTATTTGACTGCTATTATTCTCATTGCTTTTAAATATGTAAATATTTTTGAAATCTACTATTCACCTGGGGATAAAAGTAAACAGCAACAAAACAACAACAAGGGTATGCTGATATGCCATAACCCATCTCAAAAATAGCCACTATGTGTCAGCATTCAAGGTATTCGCAAAATAAACTATTCACAGCTCATCCTTCATTGACAGTACCACCAATGTTGCTGGTACATTGACAGGAAAATAAACAGAGGCAGAGATGTTGGCTTCTAGCGCATAGAAACAAAAGGCACAAGTTTCTCAAGTAGGGGAAGGAATAACTACGTAAGTGAAAAAATATTCCTCCTTAACATCTAAAAATATTTAAGGCGGTCATTCCATTGTAATGGCTTCTAAGATCTCAGAACATCTATTGCTAGAAAGAGTAACTTCCTAAATTTGAATAAATAATCAGAAAACATAGACATATCTTGGTTTGCTATTAAATCTTCAGAGCTGCCTATCAACTGTGGCAACTGAAATATATAAAATTTAATATACACAGAGAAAAATGTGATGCATGTAGAGAAAAGAATCCTAGGTTCTAATGGAAAATGACAAGGTCTGAGATTACTGTTGCCACTCAGGAGTGAGATTGGGGGTTATGATAGATAGTTACATGAAAATATTAGCCCAGTACTTGGTAGATATCAAAAAAAGGCAAAAACATTCTTAATAATTATTAGAAAGCAAATAGAGAACAAAACAGAGAACATTACTTATGTCACTCTATAAATCCTCTTCTCTCTTGCCACTTCTAACTCAGACTGAATACAAAATGATTCTTTAGGACCTCTTTTTTTTTTCCTCACTACACACATGCAAATACCCAAATTTTCTTCTTCTCAGAAGAACAACAAGGGTGATCAAAGATGAGGTGGAATGGCTACTATATTTAAGGAACAAGGAGGTATATATTTGAGGAATTTGAGGAAAAGAAAGAGTCTGGGATTCCTCAGTCTGGAAAAGAGTCAATCTACGATCAAGGTCTGTAGAACCAGACCAGACCATGGAGAGGGTAGATGGGAAATGACTGCTCACTTGTCCAACAGAAGAAACTGCTGGCAGCAAAAGAAGCTTCAAAAAAGACTCCAAACCCAAAGTTCTTCCTGCGATGAGAGTCAGCCCTGTGGATATCCTTGGCAATGGTATTCTGGACTTGGTGAATTTATGAGAGTTCAAGGGCAGACCAACAAGAGTTTGAAAGAAAGATTCATTAAAGGTTACTAAATGGACATGTGCCATCAGTCTCAGGAAATCTCCTGAACTCAGAATTAGTTAGCGGTTGCAGGTTACTTGAGGAAAGTATCGTATACTGGTCCTCTTTTTCTCTTTACTAGGCGTTTACTAACCATTGGAGAGAGAATGGTTGCTTTTTCTGAGCCAAATGACACTTTTGGATTACATTGTTATAGGCGCCTTCAGCACAGACAGCTGAGACCTTTAGAGGTCTTGTTAATGGTATGGGCCTGGGTGATGTCATAAACTATAGCACATTTAAATATGCCAGAATAAAAAAGATAACAATGGTGTTTGCCATCAGAACATTAAAATATTCTGTCTGCAATTAATGAGCATGCCATTAGGTTATGCTTTTATCAAATGTCATTTGCTTATTTTAAAATACAATTGGAAAAAATGTAAACGTTTCCATCGAACTAGATTTCAGGAGAAAGCAAAATCCCTAAGTAAGTTTTATGGTTAAGGTAAGGGTTAGGGACCAATTAAGCAAAAGCTAAGCAGCCAAGTGTAAGGTATGCAGGGAGAAGACAGGGCCCTGGCTTGAGGTTCAGCTAATGGAACAACTAAGGTTGGTTGATTGTCTGGAGGGAGACCAGAGTGAAGAAAGGGAAGGATCAAGGAGGATGGGGGAACGTGCATGGGAAAATGTTGATGAGGAGCATAAAGGGGTTTGGTCATGTGTGAGCAGGTAGCTGGTCAGTACTTTTTACTTAAATCAACCTGACTGAAACATTCCCAGTTGGTATTATGAATCAGCAGCAATGTGTGAAGACCCATCTGATTGCCTGGATAGTCACTTCTATTGTGACCTTTCACTGTTTTAAAATACTGTATAATATAATTTGGGCAAATACCAGGATGATAGTAAATCCCTAGTGTCAGGTTACATGATTTCACCCTACCAGAATCAGTAGGCTGCCTTGTTTTGTGGCTGTCCTTGAAAAGCCCAAGCTGAATTCCTGATTCTGTTTTAGATTGTCTCGACGGGGAGGCTATAGTTTGGAAATAAAGACACATAAATCATAGAATCATAGAATCATAGAATCATAGAATCATAGAATCATAGAATCATAGAATCATAGAATCATAGAATCATAGAATCATAGAATCATAGAATCATAGAATCATAGAATCATAGAATCATAGAATCATAGAATCATAGAATCATAGAATCATAGAATCATAGAATCATAGAATCATAGAATCATAGAATCATAGAATCATAGAATCATAGAATCATAGAATCATAGAATCATAGAATCATAGAATCATTGAGGTTGGAAAAGACCTCTAAGATCATCGAGTCCAACCGCCAACCCAACACCACCATGCCCACTAAACCATGTCCCTAAGCGCCTCATCTAAATCATCTAAATGTAAGGGCCTCCAAGATGACTATGCTCCCATTATAGCTCATGGAGAACTGGTCAGTGTTTTCTGACCAAATGTCAGTGCCTGCTTTGCAGGGTGTGTTGAATGGCTCTCTAAATGCCATTGCATGTCTCAATATGGATATTTACTGACTACTCTGAGAACTTAGAGACCTTGCATACATGGAGACATTTAGGGGCTCGATTCAGGTTCCTAAATATAGGCATTTAGTGCTATTTGAGAACCTGTGAACCTCCATGACCTGCACACTGTGGTGTTAGGTCTGCCTCAGGACTTAGATGAGACCTACAGCCATAAGGAGTTGCATGAAACTCGTAAGGCATCTCAGGTGTCACCAGATACCTATACATGGGTACATGCACTCAGTCATCATCTTCAAGCTGAATCTTCTCCCTGGTTTGTCACCTTGAGGGAACTGCTAGGAGCTAAATCCACAAAGGGGCGTTGGTGCATGGGTGTTGAGTTTCATTCCATATTGCCTTCAGATGCCTGGCTGTTGGACTAAGATTCATGATCCTGAGCTAGGTGCTACACCCCTCAGGGGTTAGGGATGAGCAGACATTCCCTCTTTCTCCAGATTAGTATCCTCCCTGCAGGACTGCCTGGTGCCCATGCGCGATCGGGGTCACAGTCCTTCCATGTACCTAGCATCATGGATGCTTCTATTTGGCCGCCTCCTTCTTCCCTGGTGGAGATGAGGAGATACCGTTCATCCTGCTGTGGTGCTTGGCAGAACAGTATTTGGGTGCTTGTGAGACATCTGGGAGAGAATGCAGGTAGGCTGATGTTGCCAGAAATCAGGAGGATGGAAAGAAAGGCAGGCTGTTTGCACAGTGGGGTTGGGGACTGATTGTATAAGTGCTATATATGGAGAAGGTGGGCTACCCTGTACGAGAGTGGGAAAATAGATCAATGAGATGGCAGAACTGTGCTGGGGAGAAAGGGAAGATGTGATACTTGTATGGAGGAGGAAGAAATAGGCTGTTCTTGGGCTTGGAGAGGGGAAGCATAAAGTTGACTACTTATGTGGGGGATGAAAGAAATAGACTACTTATAGCAGAGGTGAACAAAGCTGTAGCATGTCCTAAAAACAGATCTGGCAACCATGGCTGCCAAGGCTTAACTATCCTGGTCTAAATCATCTCTCAAGGTACAGACAATTATCTCACTTCTCAAGCAAAGCTGAAGAAGGAAATGGGCACTTTTTGTATACTAGCTGAAGCTCTCACATAGGCAATAGGATATTCAGGTACTCTGCCCGCCTCATTTGCAAAGTTCACTGCTTCTTTTCACTCCCAGAGTTTGCCTGAAGGTCCTGGGACCCATTAAGTTGTGTAGGTGCTTTTGTGGGTTCTGCTCCTTTGTTTTTCTGCTCTACAGGTTTCTATCTGCTCAGGAAAGATAACAGTGCTTCTCTACTCACACGGGGATTTTGGAGATAAGAACTCTGCAGGCAGCTCAGTAACAGGAGTCTTTCAGACAAACGTAGCCTGTGCAGCACCTAGTGCAGATTGTGGCACTCCAAGCTCTATTTAGATTAAAGACTTTGTGAAAAGGAAGATTATTATCGAGATCCTATACCTATATCTAGCATAATTATATATGAAAGTATGAATAACCTTATTGAAACATCTCATATTTAGCTAAATTATTACTAATAGGAGACAGGGAGGCTTAATAAGTGGGATTAGCACACATGAGTGGCTACATTAATGAACTGTTAGCATAAATGAAATACTTTGAACTTTCATCATTTGGAACAAATAAGCTCGCTCATCTCCTGAGTGATTTGTGAATGTACCAAAAATACTCTCCAACCTTTGATGTGCAAGATAGCTACTTTAACAGGGGAGGGAGGAGAGAAAGGTGGAGGACTGTGTGTGTGTATGCGCGTGTGTGTGTGTAGTACAGCAAGCTCCCACACATTTGTTTTTTTTAAATTTTGTAATCTCAAATTAGCTTTTAGACTCCAGCAACAGTCAAGAACATAGAAAAAAAAATTAAAAGATGAGGACAGAATTGCAGAGTTCTTCCCCTCCGACCAACTGTAGCCAGAGTGGCGTGAGTTGCTTCTACACTTCAGTTCACACTGAGCGGTGCTGAGCTGGACAGTCAGTCTTGCTAAGGGCTCCCTTATCTGCTAACTGTCCTGAAGTTGGTGGCAGCCTTAAAAGACTTGCTGTGTGTAAAGGTGTGACAAATTCCATAACTAGAAGAGGTAGGACTCTGAAAAACAGGTCCCTTTTCCACACTTCTAGGGTACAGGCTGAAAGCTTCCAATTAAATCAAAGATTGGAATAAAACCTGTAGTTTGCTATGTCAACTGCTCAAATTAACTGAAAATGCACAGTGTGCTCCCATATATCAGAAAACAGGCTCACAACTCCAAGTTTTTTATTAAAATGAAGGCAAGCATCACAACCACTTTATGATACTGGCAAACATGTTTGTCATGAAATTAATGATTTTTTGTAACTCAAATCTTCTTGTGGTGCTGGATTAAGTCCGATTGTCAAAGGCAACAAATGTGCAGTAGCTATAAAACATCTTGACTTTTTCCTGAAAGAACAGTTTCATGGTTTCTTGGTATACATGGTAAGTAAAGGGCTGAATTTGAAATCTTTTGCATTCAGTTTCTTTGTACTCAGGGCATTGAACAACGGGGGGGGTGTGTGTTTCTTCTCCCAGCTGCTTTGCTCTCCCCAAATTTCTGGGGCATACATGACTGCTGTACTTGTCAACTGGCTGTGAAACACTATAGTAACATAAACCACGATGCTTTAAAATGCCACACTAATACACCTGTCCTTTGTAATAGGTGTAGTATGGGTCAGTTCAAAATTTAAAACATATTTTCTTTCATACTTGAACTATTGAACCATGTCTGTCCTACCATAGGACTTGCTATAAATGAGTCTGGGAGGCACATAGGTTACTGTTTCTTGGGATGGGTGGATTTTCTGACCTGTACTGTGTAAAATTAGAAAAGCTGGGTTCAAATGCCATTGTCCCTCACACATCTCTCCCCCAGATGCTGGATGACTGTTGCTAAAACCAAGCTATCTTTCTGGTGTGGACTGTAGCTTTATAGTGCTACCTCTAGGTCAAGCCTGGGATAAGAAGGCCTCTGAAAATATGAATGGCCTTTCTCTTCCTAATATTTCCTACATTGTCCTATATAACAACCATATAACCACCTCCTTGTGAGGAATATTCTCACAAGGTTCAGATAGGACAATGGCATGGACAGGATCTGTGCAGATGAGATGCTCCTTGTCCAGTCCCAGGATATATCTGTAAAAATGCACCGTGTAGAGTTTTAGGCATGGGATTGACAGTGCTGTAGCACTACATCTTCCCACTCCAAATCTGTCTTCATTTCCATTCAGATAAAAATATTGAGTCTTTACAGAACAGGATGCACCATTCCTGTTTATGAGGACAATTCAGGATCAGATTATATGGAGTAGAGAATTTATAAATTTTTATGAGATGCAATGAGGATGAAATCCTGGCCTCTGGTGGAGTCAGTGGTACAAATCCCCTATTTGCAAGCGTTCATGGTTTAATCTAATCCCCTGTACTTTGTAAAATACATTTCTACTACAGGTTCATTTTCTTTGATACTTAGAGACTCTTGTTCAGTTTTGAAATTGGTAGTAGAGTAGGCGCTGCCCTTATGCTTTTAAATGCTGCCACTTCCCTCTGCCTTTGGAGAGTCCAGGTGCAAAACAAATGTTTTTGAAAGCCAGATTGCAGAGGCAGAGAAATAATCTCTCCAGAACAATCAGAGAGGAAGATTTATGTACATAGTGAGACATGTTGTTGTTCTTTAACAGCAGCAAGTGAGAAAGCGTAGGAAAAACACTGGTGGAATAATTAAAATGTGTAGTGTGAAACACATAAGATATATTACCTAGCCCATCTTCACCCTGAAATTTGCATGGTTCTTCTCTCCAGTATCTCTTAAATACTGTAGACAAACAATTCTATCAAGCTTTTTTTGATATAGAGCCATGTCTGTATTATTGTATCTTTAGATACAATTGGATTCAATCTAAAAACAACTGGAACTGTACACAGACCTTCCAAAACAATTATGGAAATCCTCAAAGGACAAAATAGTCTTGAATTATGTTCACATATTAAAACACAGGATTACTGAAAGTGATGAGGGCCCTGAAAGTTTACCCTGAAATGTTTGACTATCCCAGTACACATTCAGCCTCTGGTGTGTGATTTGTCTGGCATACATAATAGCTTCAAGAATATACAGAAAAGAGCTCTTGAATCAGCACCTTCCCTTTCACTGCCTGAGCAGCATTAAAAAAAACATATCTGCATCATGTAATTCTGAAATCTTCATAAATTTAGGAAATAAATAACTAATTCTTACTAACACTGAGTGAAGGAAAGCCCTCTGTAGTTTATTTTTATGTCAAGAAACAGATTTTTCTCTTAGTGCAAACTTATTGAAGGCAGTTTTTGCCCAAGAATATTCAGTTGTTGGTAAGACTTGTGTTGTTTCTCTATACATAAAAAGGAAATATTTCGGAATACCTGTGAAATCTGTGCACATTTCAGAAACTGGATCCAAATCATGAGTTCCAGAAAGATTGGCTCGGCATTCGAGGAAGAAAATGCAGCAGACGGTGATTCTTTTTTTCAATCTTAGACTAGAAGTTATATTCTCTAAATTGAACAGGATTTCACCCCTGTGTACACAAGCGCATAGAAAAAAACATGCAGGTACTTTTTTCTTTTAGCTGGGTAGTCTGAATAGAATTAGTGTTAGTGAGATGCTTCAGCTGAAAGTCGACAAATGTGTATTTTTTAAGCCTACTATCTCACTAAAGGCCAAACTGTGCAACCCTTTCTCATGCTAATGAGAAGTTGAAGTCAATGGGACTTGACACGTAAGTGCTCAACAACTTCAGTAAAGGCTTCATAATCTGGCCCTAAATGCTTTTGCTTTGATAGATCTCTGTCTCTGTCTCGCTGTCTTGATGTCTGTCTTTTGAAAACAGGTTATCTCTAAAACTTTTGCTGGTGTTATATTGTGAGAAGAGAGCTCAGTAGGCTTCCTGCCACTTTTTGAAAACCTGTGAACAGTACATATTAATTGTCGTTTGCTCCCAACCTAATTATAAATATAATTTTATGCTGATCTGCAAGCTCCATCTGACAGCACTGAACACCATAATATCAAGATATCTACAGCATCCATCAGCGTGACTGACACAGATTAGACAATTGTGCTTTTTATCAACGAGGTTCCTATGTCTGAAGATACTCTCAGTGCAGTGCAAAGCCAAATAAAATGCAAATAATACAGTGTAGTCTACTAAAACATGGAAAAAAGAGTGCTTCAACATATTTTTGTGTGTGTTTTTAAAAAAGAGACTAACTCTGATCTTCTTAAGAAGGAGGATAAATGTTTTAGTGGACAAGGAGGGTCCTTGAGAGGAGACAGGATCATTCTGGCCCTGGACCTATATGTTCCTCCTGCAGTGATATCTTACCTATGGGCTACATGAGATAATAACAACTGGAAAAATGAAACTGAGTAAAATTCACACCGTTAGATATCGTAACACTTACTCACTAGACGAGACTCTTCCTTTTGGGCACAGGGAACCAAGCCCTACTCTGCTTACTGAAGGGCAGCTCAGTCTAACCCACAGGACTAAGACAGTGAAAAATGAAAGCAATTTCACTGATAGAGCCTGCTGCTAATACATGTGCATCCCTCCTTACCACGCAGCTCATGGGCTTGTGTTCAGCTAGCAGTGCTGCACCTGTGCACTGTAAGCCTACAAAGGATATGTTTTATAAATCAAATAATCAGCGAAAAGGCAATCTTTAATTTTACAGGCTACAAATGACATGCGTCTGTACTGTGTACTCTGCACCGAATGCTTAATGCAGGGACTAAATAGTATTCATGATATCAGGGAGAGATTTTCACTACAACGAGACTCAATTTAACCTGCAAACGAACTCCAGATTCTTGGCCTCTCTGTTTTTCCCCTTCTTTTGTGGCACGTGAAAACCAGAAAAACAGCTGTGGTTGACCTTGGACTGGGGTCATTGTAGTGCTGTCACTGTCAGTGCTCTACCACCCTCTTCATACTATGGAGCAGCAGCAGAGACTCCCACTCACACAACAGAGCAGTTCCAGATATGGTATTCTGTATTCGCTTCGGTAATGGTGTGTTCTTGTCCCTTGTCCCCTCCCTTCACTGAAAAGCAAGGGTATAGTTATCACCCATATCTCCAGCCGTGGTAATACTATCTTTCTCAGTCCTGCTGAAGGACGTATGGTCAAGCCCTGGGGACACAGAGCCTGTACAGCAAATATTTGAGCATATTGCATTGCTCTGCCAGAGGTGGCCAGGTCGAAGCGAGAGATGAGCAGGGCTGCAGCCGATGCTCAGCAGAGTTTCCAAGCTAATGCCACTCCCATGCTACACATCTGCTGCAGGCTGTAGCTGCTGGGGACTGAGGTGTCACAAAGCAGTGAGATTTAACGATTGGTATAAAGTGAGTGTGTGGTCTCTTGTCTCACCAGTGGCTACGCTGTGCTGCTTCCAAACCAATTTACTGGCCAGCCCTATCCCAATCATCTGTATTTGGTGCTGCATATGTAGAGACATTGATACATCAGCTACAAAAGAAACATGCATTTAATAGGCTGAGTTGAAGATTTGGGTGAAAAGACTTTATAGAAAGGAGAAAAAGTACTGTGGGCCATGATGACTTTCTTTTAAAACAAAAACTTCTATCTTTTTGCCAGTTCACTCCCAAAAGACTAAATTATGCTGATTTTTTTTTCTCAAATTAAACAAGAAATTACCTCTATCAACTCTGTAAGAGGTGCTTTTTGTGTATTTGTTACTGCAGTTTTAAAGCTCCCTACTTCACTAAATTTATCTGAGTTTAGCCTTACTGGCTCACCAGCCAGGGCAAGACATCCACAGTTGAATCTCCACCTGCCCAGCACAGCATACTGCCATTCCGTGTTCCATCCTGTATCCCAAGAAGTCCAATCATCCTTATCCTTTCCCCTGGGAAACCTCAGAAAACTGCCATTGAACTGCAAGGCAACATATCTGTATTCTATATTTGCATTTCTAATCAGAAGCTGATTAATCACTTTAATAACATGTTAATTTGCACTGAAGTAACTTCAGGATACTACTACTGAAATCAGTGGATTTACTCCACATAAACACCAGCTGAGCTGGCTGCCCAGTTTTATTTAAAGATGGTTCACATGTGGAAAAGCCAGGGTAAACTGCAAGCACTTATGAGAGTCCAATGCCATTCTCAAGAACCTTGTAGGCTGTGCAAGCAGTTGATATGAAAATAATGAACCTAGGAAAAAAAAAAGGCTATTTTTATCTAGAAATGCAGCATAAATCTAAGGGGTTGCAAATCAGTAATATTTTGGAATTTAGACAAGAAAATAAATGCCTCGTTCCTTTTTGTCTTCTCAGGGTGCAGAGAGTGCAGAATAGCCCTCTCTTTTAAAACATTTTACTGAAGCAGTAGAGGACAATCAGTAGCAAGGCACTTGCCTTCATCGTGGGATGCCAAACCCACATCTCTGTTGAGTCCGCTCTGTATCTTAGACTGAAACCTTCCACTTCTGTTAGAAAGACCCATCCACTAGGCTACTCTCCTGGGCCGAAGCTGAGACAAGACCTCTTAGCTGTAGAGGCAAAACTGAAGGTTTCTCTTCCAAGGATGAAGTGCTAGACTGCTTCTCCACAGGAAACAGCACAGTAAATGGGCTTGCTGCTCCTGCAGGGAAGGACGATTGAGTACAGGAGGCATCAGTTGCTACCTCTTCTACCCCTCAAGGTGAAAGCCACTGCCCTGGCCCAGTATAACCTGGGTACTCTCTGAGAAGCAGAAGCAAACTTGATTTCTTAGAGATCGGAAAAGGAAGCAGCAGAGCTTTGTTCATTTGCTGCCCTTTGTAATTATCTGTTGCAGAAAACTGTTCACACTTCCTTTTCCTGAGCTCATGCCAAGGCGAGATGTTCTCTGTTTTGACCAGAAACTCCATCTTGAAACTTGGAAATCTTTCCAAAGTGTATCCATAAACAAGATAAGGTATTGATAGACTGACAACCTTTGATGACAAAGAAATGGCAGGAAAAACTCCTAAGCAGCACTGATACTTATCTTTATAAGAAAAGAAAAACAGCAAAAAAAGCTCTTCTACTCCATGGGCATTTGTGAAAGTTTGATTAATGTGTGTCAAGAGATTTGAGGGTCTGAAATAGGACAACCTGAATGTCCTGAACATTGAAGAATACGTCTAATTATTGGACGTTTGACTCCTCCCAGAGTTAGGATCAATGGGAACTGTCTACTTGAAAGCTCAGTAAAAAAGGTCAGAGTCAAAGGTAGAGCCAAATCAGGAAATATTTTGATTAGAAGATCACACAAATAAAGTTTGCCTTATCAGATCATCAGCTACAGATCATCAGTTATATTTCACTGGCCATATTATTTCTCAACTGCCTCTAACAAAATGCTGCATACGCTTGGTTTGTGTTTGTAGAAATGAGAGTAATTGCAAAAACTTTCTGTGAGCCATTATGGAAATAATAAAGGTCCAAGGGAATGCCCCCAGAATGTGAACTTTGATGGCATACCATATTTATTTATTAATTTAGCATCTGAACATTTGCATAAAGCTCAGGTAGAGCTATTCCTGTGAATAATCTTGCACAATAACATCAGACATCTCTACTAATCCTACAGAACATCAAAAGCAATGCTGGCTGCTATTCAACACTGGGTTCAGTGCCATGACAACAGATGGAATTCATGGCTGAGGGGTAAAAAAAAAGACTTCCATCCCCTGTCACTTTTTGTAAGAATCCCTAAAGAGAAAATTATGCAAACTAGTAGAAACTGAATGTGGAACAGGAATGCCTGTGAACATGTGCTATCTGCATTTACACAAAACAGCTTATTTGTGAAACAGAATGTAAGTGGTAAAAGTAGATATGGAAATCTTATTTAAATTCTTACAAAGGGCAAAGAGGTAAAAGTAGATATGGAAATCTTATTTAAATTCTTGCAAAGGGCAAAGAGGAGGAGGAGGAGGGAGAATGGGCTGGATTTCTCTTCCTCTGAGTTCGGGGGGAGCAGACTGAAATTCACAATATTATGGTCACAGGCAGATGACATGAAAAAGATTTCTTGATGTTGTTAGAATGAATGTTCCTATGTTTTGTGAAAAGATCATTCTGAGGCATTTTAATCTAAATATGTATGTTTTGCAGTAAAATTTTGTTTGACAATATTGTGATATCTTTAGATTGAACATTTTGGACATTACTGTCCTATAGTATAAGAAAACTATAAATGAAAACCTAAAAGTTAAAATTACTCATTGGTTTACATCATCCATTAACAAGAAAACTGTTGAGATGAATGGGAATTACCAGCATAAAGGAAAAGAGATCTTGGACTAATTTTTGTTGTTTGATTTTTTTTTCCTCTAGTCAAGAGCCCACAGAGTTAAGGTGATGAGTCAGATGTGTCTACTATGCAACTACTAAAGACCACTGTTGCTTGAAAAGACCAGGCAGTCAGGCTTACCAAGTTTAGAAGACAAAATAACCATGCTTTCTGATGCACAAAAAGGTCAAGTAACAACAGGCTCAGTCTTGCAGGTAGAAATGAGAATTCTGGGAACTGAGATGAAAGTGATAAAAGAAAATGGAGTCTTAAGGGCTGGATCCAGCATGCATTAGTCAAAAGATAGGTTTTCCATTTGCTAAGATGTTTGCAGGATCAGATAATACATGTGGAGCACAATATAGAATAGAAATGGCAACTCTTTAAAGGTACTTTCTGGTTACCTATCCCTGTGTCTAATAGAAGCAGAATGTTCCATAAATAGATTTTCAGAATTGTCTTCACATTTTCCTCAGCAATAAAAATGTGGCTTTGCATGATGCTGTCCATCAGAACCATCTGTAGTACAGAACAGAAGCATGAGCGATTTTTTTCTGCAAGATGGTAGTCAGAACTAACCATATGGTTCTGCATTCATTTTATTTTGGAATGCTTATTTAGTACCCTCGTTATTGGGTACTGCAAGAAAAAAAGGAATGTTTTAACATTTCCTGGCCTAGCTACAAGGGCAGGAGCAAACTTGCAGTGGTCTGCCATTGCAAGAATACATATGGAGCAAAAAGCCTAGCTGAATATCTTATGCCTGTATCCTTGACCTTTGAAGAAGTTTGGCTCAAGGTCTTCTTGTTTTGTGGCCTTGACTAGCCATCACTGAGAATTTTCTTTTATTTCATTTTCCACGTACGGTGAAAAGAAAGAGCCAGCCTTTGATAATAGCTGCAAAATATTTTCTTATTTTATTTTTCTACTTATTCTCTAATTTATTTCGAGTAGTTATGTATCTGAAATACCACTGTCAAATTTCTTTCTGAGATACCCGCTGTTTGTGTCTGGTTCTTTGAGCTGACCTATGGCAAGGAACAAGAACAGATGTGAAAGACTTCTCTGCCCAAACAGTGTGATCAGATGCTCAGCTGTGCAGTTGCATTCAAGAGCGTTCAGTTGCAGATGTTACATTTGAGGGGCATTTTGAAAATGTGGTCAAGAGTATAAACTATGTGTCGGCCTTGTTTCAGATTCCCAGTTCGTATACTATAAAAGCATTTATTTGGCCTTTAGTAAGGGCTACTCCTCCTCCTGAGGTTTTACATAAAATTTAGTGTATGACTAAATCAGCCTTGTTAAAACTGACCATCAGCCAAGCGGAGACAGAAATTAATCATGACAGAGTAATAGACAAAGTTACATCTTTTAAGGCTAAGGAGGAATTTAATGTGCTCATTAAAAAAAATATTCACTAACAAAGTTAACATTCTCGTACAATGGAAAAATTCCTAATTCTGTGATACACAATGGAACATCCAATTTAGAAAGGGTCAGTGAGTTTCAGAGGTCCTTTTCCTCCTTTCTGGAGGGAAAACGTTCTTTGGAAACCTACCTTTTGAGGAAAGGGTGGAAGGCAGCAAGACCTATTGAGATGACAATGAGATCAAAAAAGAAGGAGTGATTATTCAAATCCCTCAGCGAAATAAAAGCCTGAAGTAAGAAGAACTGAACCCAAAAAGGAGTAGGCAGGGTGGTGAGCGAGCAAAGGGGAATGAGAAGCAGAAACTGAATGCAGAGGGCAAGGCCTGAATGGGGAGCAGTGAAAGAATTAGGAGTTGAAAAGGGAAGGAGGAGGGGAAAGTAGGGCTGAGGAAGAGAAGAAAGCAGTGAGAGGCACATCACGGTGAATGAAGCAGAGATGGAAAGTTTATTCATCTCAGCCTATAGCAGCTCTTTTGAATACTTTATACGATGGGTCTATGATGCTAAAACACAGCTTAATCGTATTGCTTTTCCTGGGGTCAGACTGATCAAAGTTTCCATTTTTACGTCTGTTGACAGAGTGGGCCACACTGGTGAGTGGCAGGTACTGTAAAGTTTCAGAAGGCCATGAGACAGCACATCCAGTCCTCTGCTTGGTTGCTTAGATACACTAATGTATTGTATTAGGAATTTCTCACCTCACATTTGCACTCCCCTGTGTTTCAAGTATTGCATTTCAGATAATAACATGAGCAGACTCCAGGCATGCAAAAATAAATTCTTTTTTTTATGAAGAAAACTACTTACAGCGTGGCTACAACCACAACAAGCATTTTATCAGAGAGATTGATTTCCTCATCTTTTTTCTAAAGTCTTCCTTCTGCAACCTCCGCTCTTTCCTCTGAATACTCTGTAAGTCACAATAGCCCAATTCTTGACACACTGTATGCTGGAATAGTCTTCAAAACTAAATTAGAGCAGATTTCAAACCCACTGAAGGATATATCTGATGATGGGTGCCTGAAAAAGGCGTTGGTGATTAGCCCAGCAAAAAGAACCGATGCCTTCAATGTTCTAGCTATACTTTTATATTAGAGCAGGAAGCATGTAGCAGGACATGTTGTGATATCTCCCTAAAGTGAGCTAAGATGTTAGCCTGAAACTGCGATCTACAAATGAATTTTACTAGGAGAGTCACAGAAGTGGCAAAACGTGTAAGCTTTTGTGTGTGGAGTAACTGTTAATGTGGTTAGAGGAACAAGCACTCAAGGAGTGTGAGTTACTCAGACAATATTGTCTTCAACTCAAAAAAGAGGATAGAGGATCTAATGATGTGCACTGATGGGTGGATATTAAGCTTTTTTTAACAGTTGGCCCTTAACAGAAATAAATGGATTTATTGGGTAAAAAGATAAAGTCAGGTTATCAGTGAAGTGGAGACACATTGGTTTTCTTTATAAGCAGTTCCTAATTAAGGCAAAATACTGTCCATGTACTTATGTCCCAATTAATTTAAACTTCAAACTTGTAAAAAATTTCATTTCACTTATTAACTAAAGAAAAGCTAAATTTATCCTATCTTAATTCTCTTCTGCTTTTTGAGCCTAATAGTCCAGCTGCAAGTGCAGTTTCCCTTTTAGTATTGGCATGTAGTAAGATGGGACTCAGTGTCATCTCAAAGTATGGGCTGTAGCTGGGGTCCAACAGTCAACACACGGAAGACTTGTGGAGAGTTAGCTCCTTTTGCGTCTTTTTAGCACATTGCATAATTTGGATCAGGTTGAATCTCTCTTTGGCTGCCTAAAGATCTGTGAGAGTAGGACTTCCACCTTCATGGGTCCGAGACATAAATTGAGTCTAACCTGTGTTGAGAAAGAGAAGAAGCTGAAGCTGATGCCAAAGAGGAAGGGAGAAAGAGAAAGAGAAAGAGAAAGAGAAAGAGAAAGAGAAAGAGAAAGAGAAAGAGAAAGAGAAAGAGAAAGAGAAAGAGAAAGAGAAAGAGAAAGAGAAAGAGAAAGAGAAGGGAAAGGGAAAGGGAAAGGGAAAGGGAAAGGGAAAGGGAAAGGGAAAGGGAAAGGGAAAGGGAAAGGGAAAGGGAAAGGGGAAAGAGAGAAAAGGGGAAGAGAAAGAGAGAAGCAGCTGGGCATTTGTTCCAATGAAGTTCAGCTAAGAAAAGTTACAGGAAAGATGATGGATCATTTGGCAGTGAAAAACCTCTTTTACAAACACTTAAATGTTTAGGTTTTATTACCTCCCATGAATTTAAGAAAATGCAAGAAAGGAAACATCCTGTTGTGTTCTTATTTATTCATGAAGAACCACCAATGCTGTGATACTACCTAATAATGAGTTAGACATAGATGTTAAATACATTGAGTAATATAACTGGAAATAATGAGATAAAGTGAAGTCTCTGATTAAATACAGTCTCTGGAAGAATAAGATAATTTGAGCATCCTGTTACAATCTCTGATAGGAAGGAAGTTAATAAACAGTGGTTATTAAAAAAGAACAACTGATTTACTGTAGGAAGAGCTGGAGAAATAAAATCTCCCACTGAGAAAGTAACTCACAAAGTCAGCTTAGCAAAAGATAATTTTAAATCAGAATAAAATATATTTTGCCATAGGTAAGAATACATTCTCATGTTTTCTGTAAGTTTGGGGTTTTTTTTCTCCAAATTTAGTTTAACTGCTTAAAGATATGCTGTGCAATCAAATTCTGCAAAGAAATATTGGGAAGCTTGTGCAAGGTTTCTGTCTATTTAGATTCCTGAAAATAATGGTAGATGGTTACACCTGCAATTCTTCTGAGTTCAGTTATAGCAAAGTGCAGGTATAGAAAAGTTCTGCAAAGGAAAGTGTGATTCAAAGTGCATCAAAGATTAGCATCTGCAGACTTTCTCCTCCCTGTTAAAGAAGGTGACCTATTTAATAATAACATTTCCAAAGAAATTAATGAGTTTCTATTCATTCCCCTTCTCTCCCCATACAAATGCTCTACTCAATGTCCCTCTGTTCCTGTGTGTTCATGAACCTAGAAATGGAGAAACCTGACAGAGAGTCTAAACTGAGTATTAACTATTCTTTCTTAATAGCTTACTTTGACATATGCTTAGATGAAGCCATAGCTCTCAGCAGAAATAAAAAAGAACATTGTCCAGATGTTTCAAAAAGTATTTTTTTTCTCTTTTTCCAGCAGGGTGTCTTTATTGTTTGTTTCCTGTTAATAGCAGGCATTAATAGATGAGTAACTAATACTTGCCTCCAAAGAAAAATTCTCCTAAGTAGAATTCCCCATGGCAAAATCATTGCATGCCAAAGACTCCGCTGACGTTGTGCATACCAGGTATAAGACTGCTGAATGGTCACTCTCCAGTGGCAGCAGCCACCCTTGAGAGTCGGTGTTAACTGGATCTCACAAATCCCTGGAGGCTTGATGAGCCCTACAGAATGAGGTCCCTTCTGTCTCTTCTGGCTAAAAGACGTACACAAAATACCTTAATACACTACTCGGTTGGCTTAACATTTGTGCTCTTTCCTGAGCCAGGGAGCAGTTTAAGTGATCCATCTTAGAGACATTCAGTAAAGGTATTATGACTCAGAGCTTCCACACCCCATCATGTTACTGTATTTAACGTTTGACCAAACACTGGCTGAGTGGCAGTAATTGCCTACGTACATGCCCTGGGATAACAGGAGAAAGAAGCTTGAGTTGGATTAAGCCACAGTGAAAGAGATGCAAGCTAAGTTGAAACACCTAATGCTTGCCCCAGGATCAGAGCATGCATCCTGACTAATACTGCTGCTTGACTGATGAGTGAAGACCTGTGCAGCTGAGGTAACCTGTATGTACATCCAAACCCTCAGAGTAACTATTGTTCCTCAGCCCATTCTTGGCTCTTGGAAGGAATCCTTTGCAACTTCAAAGGATGCAAGTCTGATCTCCTACTCTGCCCACCGAGGGGTAGGTGTGGGACTCAAGATATGGTCCCTGTTCAGCTTGCTCATCCTGCCCTGCTCCCACAGCAAAGAATGAGGACATTGTGGTCTACAGCAGGGCTGGACTAAAAGCAATGCACACAAAACAGGGATCTCACTCTCCAACTCAGGCAGACAAAGACACATCTAATTTTCAGAAACTTTCTAATGTTGTGCAACAATTTCTATTATTTGATTGCATAAACCTACCTGCCTACTAACACTTGCTTCTAAAAAGTCTTTAGTAAACCCAGTTTGCCTACTTGAGAGGATACATGTAAGTGTCAGCATTCAGAGAGAAGTGCTTAAGTTCTGTGCAGAGTTGTTAAAGACTTGACTGAAAACATATGGTTAAGGACTGAAAAGTAGGAAAATATTTATCTAATCAATGGAAATTTGCAACGCTAAAAGGAAGACATCTGAAGACAATCAAGATTTGGAAGAGAAAAAAGTTGAAGAAAAATTTAGACAGTCATGAAGACAGAATGGGTTGACGAGAAATAAGAGCTCCTGAGGAATGAAGAGCTATTTTCATCCCCATTATATAAGGTAGACAAGTACATATGACAAAATATGAGGATTTTTTTTTTAAATAATATACTCCTGGTAGGGTCACCATGTGAATAAGGTATGTAGTAAGTTATACAGTCTGTCTTTCCTGTGTGACTTCCATAAAATTCATATTCAGCAAGTCTTGCTTTCTAGCAAACAATGGGACATTCAGCTTATATGTGAGGGGTGAGGGCATTCCAGTGAAAAGAGAGGGCACAGAATGGGAAAGAGAAGCAACATTGGCACAAAAGAGGCAAAGAATGCCAATTCAGAAGGCGGGTGTGAAAGTAAAATCTGCTTCCATGCCTGCTACAGCATATATTACACAACTGGCACTTACTTGGCAAATCACTCACTCAGGCACTGACCTTGGCAGCATCACAGGGATAACCTCTATGTGAGGGAGGACTGTTCTTCAACAATGTCTCCAAAATGTTTGGCACCAAAGTACTTTTTTAAGAAAGCAAGCATTTCTTCCACTTCGTATTTCAGCATTTTCTTTTGGCTGCAAAGGAGACACCCTGTCCATGACTTCTGGTATATTCTTCATATGGTGTTAAAGATTATTTGATATTGCGTATAAATGCCATTGCACAACCATCCCATTTTGTGGATGTTCCCATGTTAGAGAGCAATGGGTGTATTCAGAGACTTGCTCAACTTAAATGATCTCCTTGTTAATTATTTGAGGAATTATGACAGAGTGCTTGGGGCTGCAATGTCCTGGTAGAGAGTCTACTGAAGGAAAAATGGAAAGCATTCCAAATACTGGTGAAATTGAGATGTGTCTCTTCTACTGATGTGCTATCTTGCACACAGTAGTGAAAGAAAGATTGGGGATGTTAGTACAAGGAGTAGTCTTTTATTGCTTTAACAAAGTAAATCTATTCACTTTAATGGTTTGCTGGAGGTTATATACTTACTCAGATCATGTGAAAACTCAGTGCCCAATTCTACAAACATGAGAGTGAATGCTATTAATTTGTGTGAGCAAAGTTAGCAACATGTTCAAGGCATTACAGTACACACCTTTTGGACAGTTACTTTAAAGAGGGATGGGATCACATAAATCCTAGAATGAGATTTGGTAAGTGTTTTTAAGCACACTCCAAGGATGAAAATCGGTCTTCTGGATAAGAACCTAAGGCTGTCAAAGAAACTTGGGGTTAATTTTGAACACAATTGGAATTATGATTGCTAGAAAAAAAAAAAATGTGTTAGTCTTCCAATTTGCAAAGAAACATGAAAGTGAACAGAGGCAGAAATGTTTATTACAATGTAGATGAAATTAATTCCTACAGACTTGATATTGATTTGCATTTGGTCTCTAAAGAATAACTGAAACTTTTCAGTGAAGTCAAATAGTAGGATGTCTCCTTGCACAACAAATTCAGAGTCTTTGAATCAGGAGAAAGAAAGTCATGTACAAATACGTAGGTATTGTAAGCGATTTACACTCTATTCAGTGCTTCCCACAGAAAGCCTGTTTAGGTGGAACATGGACATTACTTTTAAATAATGTAGGTGTAAATACTATTATGAGTTTTAAAGGATATAGTCATTCTGAGAATTATTCTTTCTATGAAAGATTGCACTAGTGAACTAGCAGATCTTTGTAGATAAACATTTTAAGAAGCCTTCTAAATAGTGTTTTGCCCATATGCATCCCCATACTTACTACCAGATGGCATAAAAATGGCATCACATCTTGATCTCTCGCTTTTTCTCTTTCACTTCCACTGTCACTCATTCTGATGAATGGAGGGTCACAGCCAAAATGACAAACTATGACAAATGTCTGGAGGCCAGATGAGGAAACAAGACTCATTTCAGGTCCCAACTTGACCATTTTAATGATGGTGGGAAGGGACAGGAACCTGGCCTGATCAGATGGGATATGCAGCTGACTTTCACCGCCTTTCTGACCTGGAACGGACAGACATTCGGTCTAGATGGGACCTATGGCTTGGCTCTTGCTGTGTCTCCATGCTCTGAGGCTGCAATATGCCCTGTGTTGGGTGCTGGCATTCCCAGACTGTCCATCACGACCAGACTGGGTACAGATTTCCTGGAGGACTTCACACAACATTAATTTGATTCCATTATCTTCAAAAAGAACATCTCTTCAGAAGATCGTGAATCATGTAGGCAAAAGGATTTTTTAGAGGATGGGCAACAGGTTACAGGAAATGGGCCGAAAGGCCAAAATGAAGGAAAGTGAAACTCTGGAGTTTTTCCAGGTGAAGGTTTTCTTTGTAGCTGTTGGAGAGGTATTTGTCATCTCTTCCTCAATTTGTCTGCCTTGGAACTGAGAACAACATTTCTCCTAGCACAGTTCACAGGGAGATACAGGATCTCTGCATTTAAGTGATCTGTCCTTACGCTGCCAGATAATGTCACAAAATCAATAGCAGGGAGTTGCAAATTGCCCTTTCCTGTCCAGCATATAGTAAGCCCTGCTTTTATCTCAAATCTAGGGGTCTCTGTAAAGAGTAATGCTCCTGCGTGCTAGTGCAAACACTACTTGCTGGATAAATAAAAGAGCTTTCTCTCTCACAGCTATATTGCTGTGGCTTGTAACTCTTGCACAAAGGTCTTAAAGCAGAAGGTTTCTCTCCTCTGCCCAAAATAACCACATTCAGCTTTTTGGATTACAGCTGAGATGATTGCTTCACAACCTAACAGCCACAGCAAACAAAATATGATGACATGAAATTCAACAAAGATTTTTGATGAACAGACATCAGCAAGTAACTGTAGATCTGTGAACTTGAGTGTTCAATCCTGCTATTTAAAGTTCTTGGACTCCTTTATTTATAGTCATTTCTGTGTCTTGTCACTGTGGCATCTGAGTGGCTCACAAGACTCCCATGAGCAAAGCAAAGAATTATCCCAGTTGGGGGGGGGAGGAGAAGAGGAGACTGAGAGAAGTGGCAGTCATGCAGGGCATTTGCAGAACAGCCAAGATCACAATCCATCCTTCCTCCCTTTTATGAGTTCCCCATCCTTCCTTCCTTTTGCTAGACTGTTGGCCAAATAAATATGTGCCTTCTATCCAAAGGTCTTTCTCCTGGTTTTATCATCATGATCGAGCTAATTGGGAGCAGGAGGGTAAATGAGGCATAGCTGATATACATGGCATGATGCCCAGCTGACGCTACTATTAAGCTGATGCCGGAAAAGTTAGGAAACCGTAGCCTGGCACTGAATAATGGGCCTATTGCAACTCAAGTGTGGGGCAGAGAGAGATTTTCCTGCAGCTGGCACCTTGTCTACAAGTGGTGTACAAGAGAAAGTAATGAATGACTTGACTCTCTCTGTTTCCTACATTCATTTTATCACAGTTCATCAGGCACCCATGAGTCTGACTGATGACTCCATGTAAAAAACAACAATCATTTCCCTTAAGAGAAATGAGTGACAGATGAAGAAAAAGCTGCAGTTATAATCTCCCTTTTCATGGCTTAGGTTGGCAATTTAATGAACTGTGCTCATTAACTGATTTAAGTTCCAATTCCCTGTTTTTATATCTGATGTGAATATCTTTAAGTTAAACATTGCTTCTGATGCAGGATAACAGCTAACAGCTAACATCATAAATAAGGAACACTGGAGATAGATTAACTAAACTTTCATTTCAAAATGAATTTACTCCATCAAGATAAGGTACCTGGCACCTCGCTCAGCACTTTTTCCATTAAAAGCCCATGTTTGCCCAAAGGGGAGCATCTGTTAAGATCACTGCTGCCACATGGAAGCTTTTTCCCATATGTACTCCTTACAAAATGAAATGAGGACATACATTTTTTCATCACAAATGAAATGTGTTAAGCAAAAGAGAAAAACAGCTAAGTGAAAGCCAAACTCTGCCTGGTAAATATGGGTGAAACTTGCCTTTTTTCCCTTTTATAGTCTGATCTTCTCCAAATATTCAATCTGCTCTGAGTACCTGACTCTGGAGGGACAAGACTGAGCTTCTTGGATGAGACAGTCAAATCACCAAAGATTTTTATGAAGCTTCAGAGCTATTAGTGGGTATGTTACTGCTTGGTTGGAGATGGTGATGATTTACAGAAAACTTGTGGATAATTAAAGGCTGCACAGAGTGGTTGCCATTAAAAAGCAATTATTTACCATTGATTAGCATATTATGGTGAGGATAATTAAGCAGAGGAAAAACTTATTCAGGGTTTTGATGGATTCGCCATTGCCGGGAATTTTGTTTAAGGTTGGCTGCTTTTCTAAAAGGTATGTGCACATTCAAACAGGAAATCGTAGCCGAAATACTCCTAGCCTCCTTTTGTATTTGTATTTTACAAATACACCTCAGCTCCATGGAAGCTCATGGGTTTTTGCCAATTGATACCAATTTAGAATCTGTCCTGACCTTTCATTCGAGGATATAAAGTGCTCTGATGGCAACTACAAATTCTGAAAACAGCAGAGTTCTTTTAAGACACATTTTAAAGAATAATT
>NW_008796110.1:4453698-4461181 GCF_000699145.1 Aptenodytes forsteri
AGACATAATTTGGCTGTCGTGACTCTGCTCTGAATGCTGTTCCCTTCAACAGGAGCATAGCAGCAGCTTCAGGCTCTGAGCAAGAAGCAGGGGTTTAGCTTGAGGATAACTGTTGCGCATATATTAATACTCTTGTTTCTTTGGTTCAGTGGTGGAGGAGCATTATGGACTTTTTCCTATGATATAATGTCACAATTAGTTGTGAGAGCCACTGAGCCTATTATAAGGGACATTTCATGCAATCATGTTTGCCGAAAAATTTTTCATGCTTGCAAGAACAAGAATATATACCCAATTATTTTTAGAGTGGCAATTTTCTCCATGTGGATTTAATTAGAAAATGAATACAGAGAAAGTAGGGGGTTTTTGTTTTGCTTTCTTTTTACAAACTCAAGTTTCAGGAAACGAATTGCATAAATGTTGCTGCCTTGGTAGCCTTTAAAATGATAATAATAATAACAACAATAAAATCTTGTTCTCAAAAGGCCAAGAAGGCATTTGATGTAAATAGACTCAGCTCCATGGAAGCTCATGGGTTTTTGCCAATTGATACCAATTTAGAATCTGTCCTCCTGACCTTTTCGAGGATATAAAGTGCTCTGATGGCAACTACAAATTTTGAAAACAGCAGAGTTCTTTTAAGACACATTTTAAAGAATAATTGAACCTTGAAAAGAGGAAGATTCAATGACAGAAAGTCTATGATAAGTGGTTTTTATGGAAGTGTGGGGGGGGGTAACACAGTGCATCGTATTTTCTTGAAGGCCATGACTCTGTTACTCAAAATTATATTGAATTGAATCTCAGATGTGAGAAGAGCTGACTGGTTTTGATGGATTTGCTCACAGATCAAGGTGCTTATTCAATGACAGTTAAGTTGGCAGAATTGTATCTTGTGATAAATACAAATAAAACCTTTTTGTGAAAGACAGATGAAACAGGGTAGCATCTTTCCAGCCTAGCTACCTACCTAACCCCTTAGGCCCTGGTCTTCCTAGGCATGTCATTGAAGGAAGGCTTGAAAAAACCTTCTCGACACTCACGGACACTCGTGCTGAGGAGACAGGCAACTATTTCCCATCCTGAACTGCAACCAGCAGTCATGTCCTCTTTGCATCATACGCTGCCAGTTAGTGCTCATTCTTGGGAATAGGAAACCCTGAATCCAGGTCTTCTTTATCTGAGGAGGATTTGCTTTCATTCAAGCTGTGTTGAAGGGTGGCCAGCCCCCCAGCCCTGTGGTGTCCTGGATAACTCCCTTGAAGCGGCACTGTGCAAAGGGCAGTGCAGTTTGCAGAAGGCAAGCGAAGCCAGTGTTCTCTGTGTAAAGGGACAGCACCCTTCTGCTTTCAGGCGTTCCTCTTCTGCTCCCTCCTACTGGTGGCAGGCACCCAAAGCGGAAGTGCGTCTATGCCTGAATTACATGCCTAAATTGGGTTCATAGTCTCTGCATTAAAAAGGGGATGGGAATACACTCTGTATCCAAATGTTATATCATCCGTCATATTGCAGTATCCGTCCATATTGCAGAGAGGATTTGTGAGTGGGAAAGAGCTTCACGTTGTTCCTCTGTGTGAGCTGCCATCACACAGCAACACAGGTGGATCTTTGATCTTTCTCCCACCTGCTTTGTTTTTCTTTCCTGCAGTAAAACACCTTCGTTCTCTCACTTATTACTTCTGCCTCTGCCTTCACCTGGGAATTTTTGCCCATATCTTCTTTCCTTCTTAATATAACACTTCTTGATTGTCCCACTCCGCAAGAGCAACTGAGGACCGCAGCCCTCAAGAGCTGTTTTTGTAGCCCTGCCTTGGATACCTCGCTGTTCATGGGGTAACACTTGCCTGATAACCCAGCCCTGTGCTTTGCAAGTTGATTTAACAATAATAGCCAGAGCCACTGTGAAGTTTCTCCTATGGATGCAAATTTCCATGTCTGTTTGATGTCTCTTCACTTACCGGTCGTTATGCTGAGGCTATGCAGCTGGAGTGGGGTAGTCATCGGTAAGTCTTATTTTGCTAATCATTCTCATGTCACACAGAGTAAGGAGACAAGAACACCTCTGGTACGGGTCTAGTGATCAATTATTTTCTGATTCCTGGCATGACATAAAGAGTTATCAAGGACAGTGTCTAAATCAAATAATGTCATGCACAAATTACCTTCTTCTTAGTTCTCAAGCTATAAATGCAAAACCTGCAAAGCTGTATTTGATGGGAGGAGCAAAAGAAAAACAATAGCATATATTATGGAAAAAGTCTATTTTAGCAGCTATGACGGATTGCAGAGTGGGTAACTTCAGAATCAATTAGAATATTCTGTATTTTGAGAGATAAATGACTGAATAATAACTGTATGTGGTTTGGAGTTACAAATGAATTGAAATCTCCAGAGTTTGGTGTCAAAGAGATGTGTTTGCAATAAGACTGGGATGAGGTTGAATACAGAGAAACCAAGTAAGGCAAATTGTTGAGGGATATTTAAAGGGGACTAAATCTTATAGTACCTAGGTAGATAGACTACAACAAGTGAGCAGCATTAATTGGAGAAACATACATTGGAACATACAGGGGCTGCATTACTCTATCAGTAGATACTGCATTACCTTATCTGAATAAGTATAGGAAATAATGTGGTACATTAAATAAAAAATAAAAAAAGACACTGTAGTGAAGCTAAAGTATTGGAATAGAGCAGTGTATTTATTACAAACCAAGCAAGTTAGAGTTAAAAAAAAAAACACAAGGAACAAAGAATTAGTGTAGTGCTTCATAAGCAAGCATTGATTTAACTGGCTCCATCTTAACTCTGCTCCAGAATTAAAAAAAAAGAAAAGGAAAAGAATCGGGTCTTTGCATATGTAGACATGAAAGTAATTTAACAAAGCAAGCTGAATCATGAATTTAATTACACAGCAAGTGCAAGTAAAGTGGTTGTAATGCTGTTATGGAAATGTGACTGTGATAAACTTATTCACATTACATTCTGTTGCTAATTCAATTTCCATGCACAAGCCCAAAATGCTAGGTTTAGTTCTGTTGCTACAGATATAACAAAACAAGTATAAAGGAAGACATGTTTTGTAGCTCTTTCAATAGTTGGATATTAAAAAGCTATGTTTTCCTTCCTAATAAATGTTATACTTACAATTAAGCAAACAAAACCACAATTTTATAGCCAAACTTTATGTCCATGAATGATAAATACTGCACGAAAAATACTGAAGCATCCACAGTAAAATTGTACATGAAAACTCATGCTGAAAATGAAAGAGGAATAAACTTGAAGAAAATCTTAGTGGCATCTAGGAAATCTATGGGAAAAGAAAATTCGCTCCCTGCCAGACTCCTTTGCTTCTCATCATTATCACAGGAGTATTATTACTACACCCGCACTTCACAGCCACAATCGTGTTACTAATTAAAATGTTAATAACTTCTTAAAATGAGTCTACGTATTTGCTCTTTGATTCTGTGCACTATATGAACTGCAATCCCTGTCTCTGCCAATCTTGGATTTTTGTTACAGAGTGGTGAAAGCTCTGGAAAATGTCTATGCTGTAATGATCTCACTAGTTTTAGAATGGGCAGTTTAGAGATCTGTTGTCCAGATGACATAAAATTTTGTAAGAATATGCAATTTTTGCCAAAAGGTAACCATTTTAAGCTCATTTAACTTCTTTTTTTTCTAAGTTTCAAAGCTGAGGGTAGGGGTCAACGGTTGGATATACACAACCAAGCAAGCTCCTGCTGGGCAGGGGAGAGCAGTGCATCACTGTTCCCTGGTAAATAAGCGACGTGCTCATTTTTACCCACTGTTGGAATGTGAGGTAAGTGTGGAAGAAAGGACTGCAGACTAACTATGTACACATGGGAAGCAGCTGATGTTGGTAAGCCCTTTCCCGGAGATAACTTGTCTAATGGTACGTTGATCATACCATTACATCCATCACAGAAACCCGTCCACAGTCTCAATGTTGAAGAGGTTGTAGAAACAACTTTACCTTCATAAAGTTGCTGTTGATGACTTGACTTGCCAATTTCCTTTATTGACTTTTGATTTGTGTTCTACAGGATTTACAGCTGGCTAAATAAAAGCTCTGGTTCCCTGGCAATGATGCGCATACTCTTCTTGGATAGGTCTCTGTGAGGAAAAGATGTACATACTTTTGATGCCAACATAAAGCTTCTGACACTATAGTAGCAACAGGAGTATTATGCCAACTATAATGTATAATCTGGTTTGCAAGAAGAAGAAACAAATTTAAAATGTTTTATTAGGGCTTGAACTTCTCAATATCATAGCCTAAACCACCTAGTAACTTACCCAGTGGGAGAGCAATAAATGGCCAAGTTCTGCACCAAAAGAAGCCATTTTTGACAAAAGAAAACATTGGGGCTTTGATTTTTGTTTGACATTTGGCAACAGAAACCATTCTGGGGAAGTAAACGTGACAGAAGTGGTATATTGAAAGTAATTTTTAGAGAAGCCCTGGTAATGCCAAACTGTAGTTATCTGTGGCCCACAGGTCTGTTGCACACGGATCTCAGAGGGGCTGCCTGTGAGACTGTGCTGATTCCCCAGGGGACTGAGTGATCACCAAGGCTGGAGTCTCTTCCAGCTGTTTGGAGACTGAAGATTGTGCCTGGACACATGGGGTCCAGGGTCATCAGAGCTCACGGCAACCTCACCTCACCAAACCACCCAACAGCTGGCTCTCAGATGGACCCCAGGGACACACTCCCACCCATAGGTGACTTTCTGTAGTGGTTTGTTAATGGCCATCATGTTGCTGGGGGTGGTGGTGGAGGTTTTCTGTCATTTGCTATGTAGTCCCCAGCCTGAATGCCTAAAGTGGCCTTCTAGGAACAAAATTTTGGGGATCCCTGTCCTTCATCAATGTTGGCTCTAAAAGAAAACAGGGAGACAGCAACACAAGAAGACTTTGCCCAATGATCATGTCAAGCAGTTTATTATTTTCATAATTCTTTCAAAAGGACAACATTGGCATCATCACGTCGCAGCCTGTGAAATGAGGAGGATCAGTGTTACATACTTCTGGCTCTAACTGCTGATGTCTTTGTGTCTTTCTGGCCTAGCTCCTTTTTAGTTTGCAATTCTCCTTCTTCCTCATGTCTGTCTTGACAGATGTGTTGTCCCAAGCCCTACCCCAACTGTGCCCTCAAATGATGGTTGATCTAGCTACCCTGATAATGAAAGCTATTCCTGCTACTTTCCCTGAAACCGAAGTACACGGAGTTGGTCACCGTTGCTCTCGCCCTCGGGAGGCTGTGTTCCAGAGCAAAGGGACTGATAATGCGAGTCAGTGAACGCTCCCACTGATTTACAAAAGTGCCTAAAACATTAGACCTAAAAGAAAATTCTTGGGGTGCCAATCACATTTTTGAAAGTTTTCTTTATATCTTCTTTATATGTTGCACTGCCCCAATAGGATATAAAGAGCATAGTGAATATTTGATATTTTCATTTCAAGTAGGTGCTTGGAAGTCTAGCTGTAAAATATCTGCTGTTGCTGAGAATAGAAAAGAAGGCTGGCAGAGATATTCCCTGTAAGCACTGCCAGAAAAAAACAGAATTTTATATAGGTAGAATAAGGTAAGGTTTCCTCTGCAGTAGGATCTCTCCCGTTCATCTTTGAGAAGATGTTATTCGCAAGACTTCTGAAATTACATTGCCAAAAATGTTTTTTTTTTACGACTTATCTTAAATTTCTTTTCTAGCTTTACAGTGCAAATGTGCTTTCCCATCTTTTTCTTGTAACTCAGTTATATCAGAACTTCTGGATTTTGCTGAGAGAGTTTTAACTGTTTTAAATAATTTTACAATATAAGAGTCATTCTTCTGGGTAAAACAAGTATATATTTCTGTCCGGAAAACAGAATTTTTCAGTCTAACAACAGGAAAATACCAGGCAGTGAAGGACATTATAACTTAACCAACCAGTAAGCAATAACATCATGATTTTGGGCACATCCTTATGAAAGCTGACATCAAGGTTAGCCTTTGGCTAAGGCGGGAATAAATGGAGTCCAGAGTTACTATCCCTTGAAAAGGAAAGAAAATGTAAACTGAAGCCCTGTGTGCCTGCTCCGTTTCAGGAGTCATCCAAAAAGACAAGAAATAAGCACTGTGGCTGAAAAATTTTACTTTTTTCCATTCCTTCAAAGCAAATGACTAAAGAAAGCATCAAAATGCTTCATTGCCCCTCTTGTGCACACATTCACTTTAGAAAATGTGTGTTGTTTATAGGTGGAACAGAATATATGAAACAGCCTATAAGTATTTATCTTGATTCCTGCAGCCATTCAGTTTCTCTTTGGATAAATGAGACTGCTGTATACTCACCACCTTAGCATGTGCACTGCTCAGCCAGGTTCATGCTTCCAATACAATCTGGGTTTTTTGCTTCTTCTCAGTACAGAAGAAACTCAAAATGAACTTAAGCAAGCACTGGGAAAAAAGGCTTTTTAATATACACCTTATCTCACAGCTAGTGTAAAGGAAGTTAAATAAATAGAAGTGAAGTGGAGATCAGTTTTTCTTCAAACTAGAGTTTTGAAAACATCATTTTCAATATTTAAAATGGAATACCTAAGGAATTTGTTAATCAAGCCTAATTTGTGTGTATAAAATTCATCAGTTAAATGTGCACTTCATCATTCCACCCTGGTTAAAGGAGAACTGCAGCCCGAGACAAAGATCTCAGAAATAGGTTAATTGATAGACTAATATAAATAAAACAAAAATAAGTTTAAGACTCTTTAACTTATTTGAGCTTTTAAAAAGGATGAACGTTAGTCATGGCTGTTTCAGGATTCACTTTAATACATATTTGATGAGATTTGAAAGAACTCAGACTTAGAAATTCTCTTTTATTTAGGCTTTTCTAAATACTAAAGTGGAATCAACCTTGGATTTAAAGGAATATTAGCTCTCTCCTCACATATTCTGTCTAGTCTTGTGAGAGCTGCCCATTGTACCCAAATACAACAGTTTCTTTAGCAGAGCTGAATCTTAGACACTAAAGACAGCCTCTCCTCAATGGGGGTTACTACAAGGGGAAAAAGAAATTTTCAGTGCGTCAGAGAAGGGACAATCTAATCCTCTTTGCTGGTACATCTGCTCTGGCAGTTTTGCTCTACAAATCAAAAGGCATCCCATTAATTAAAGTTCCTTTTTCTTTCATTTTTATTCAGCTCAAGAAATGTGACCAGTATTCAAAAAAAAAAAAAAAAGGTTTCAGCCCAGTTTAGTCACAAATATCCACCACCAGAAGTGTATGTACTTTGTTTCCGCTTTTTTATTGTTCTTTTTCTTTCTCCTTCCTTCCTTCCTTCCTTCCTTCCTTCTTCCTTCCTTCCTTTTCCTTCCTTCCTTTTCCTTCCTTCCTTTTCCTTCCTTCCTTTTCCTTTTCCTTCCTTTTCCTTCCTTCCTTTTCCTTCCTTTTCCTTCCTTCTTTTTT
>NW_008796110.1:4461379-4473754 GCF_000699145.1 Aptenodytes forsteri
CACTTTCTTTATCTCCCCCCCCCCTTCTCTCTCTCTCTCTCCTTCTCTCTCTTTCTTTCTCTTTTTGCTCCTTTGGCAAAGAGCAATACATTCAGAGAGTCTTACAAAACAAAGCTTTCAGTTCTTGGTCAGCAACAAACTCATCTTTGTTCATGCAGCTCTATTAAGGAAAGAAGGCCAATTTTATGCAGGTTTCTATGGTCTGCAGCACAAAGGCATCTATCTGCATGCAAGCTATCTGGCAGGCACACAGCAGACTATGAGATCATCTATTTTAGCGATCGCCAGCTGCAATGAGGAACTGTAAAAAATTATAAACTGGTTTATATAGTGCTTTTATTTTTCCAAACAGGCGGCGCTACAGATTTATGCATTGTTTTGTGGACAGATAACAAGTGCAGCTAATGGGGTGCCTTCACATCTAGATCTCAGGATCTGGTCTGCATTTTCCCCTACGAGTCTAGGTCTGTTTTCATTGGATACTAATGTCATCTATCTTAAGCAGGAAGTGATGCTCGACTGCTTTATCCCTGGGGTTTTAACTGTTGTCTAAGGAATTCTGGCCCTTTATTTGATGGACTTTTACTGTGCTTTTGCAACCATCCACTATTATTCCACAGTGGGTGGCCAGCTATTGAACACTTGCCAGTTGCATCATACGCTGCCCATAAAGACCACGTACTGTAATTTCACAGCATGAGGAAAATGAGAATATTTCAGAATTTCTACTGATAGAAGAGGAAGATGTTTTGAGGAGGGAACTTGAATGGAATTAGAAAGGCTTTTACATAAAAAAAATAATCAGCACATTATTCATTTAATTCAGTAGAGTACTACAGTGTAACATAGGGCAAATCCAGCTCTTACCTATTTGTCTGTTGGGCTATCCTAGGCAGGATGCATAACCTGATCTAAAAGAGTGGAAAGACCCCCTTTCAATCCAGCTGGGTTTGAACTGGATCTGTGGTGCAGATTGACTTATACCAGTGAAGGGGCTGGGCTGCATTTAGGTGCAGGCTTCAGTTCAATGGGTTTCCTTGTGTACTAGCATACGTAGGGGAGAAGTGAGTATCTGAGTAGAGAAAGAGTCAACCAGAAAATGCTTTCCTGCAAGACAGTATTCCCATTACGTACAATGTCCACCTTATGAACAGGTGAGCAAGATACCACATAGTAAGGTATAGTGGGAAATTGCATTATATCAACCCTTGCACAAAAACCACCTTGAGCTTGTTTTTACTGTGCAGTGACTGCCAGGAAGCCGATGCCTCATTGAAGGACAGAGTCTCAGGGTTGCTGCACTATGTAGTTAAATTATCACTCCCCAAATTTGAAGGTTAAGCATACCTTGCCCGTGTCAGAAGCATTCTCCTGAATTTATCAATGCAATTCTAAAATCTCAAACCACCGGATTTAGAATTTGTTTTCTGAAAGCATAATTTCCCAGAATATACCGTCTAGGATTTCTCTTACATGAAAACATAATTCCCTGTAATTTCTGAACATCATGGGTTTTTTTAAAACTAAAATTACCTAAAAAGCATAAAACAGGGTGGAAGAAAACAGCATAGTAGTCATGTTTCATAGGGTATGTGAGATATATTTACCTGATGAATAAAAACAACACAAGATGCTCCCTTTCAAGCCTATTTGACTGAGAACTTTAATACATGGGAATATAAAAGATTCATAAGCTTTTGTTATCCAACACCAGCAGTCTGGAAACAATTAAATTCTGTAAATAGAGAATACTGTGAACTTTTCATTAAAGCAGGGTATCCAGCTGCAGCTAGTGCCACAGGAAAACTCACCATGTTCATGAATTACATCCAGCATATTCTGACCTAACTAGTGTGATCCTGTAATCAAACCAGCGATTCTTCTGTATGTGCCTTTTGGATCACAGCATCCATTCTTAGGTACAGAGCAATACATTTAAAACAAATGAATACATCATATTGCAGCAGAGAAGCTGAAATACTACGAAGGATGACATTTACTGCTGTGAACAGGTTACTGTCTTCTTTCTGCCTCTCCAGATGGAATCCAGCCTTTGCCTTAGGATACATACTTGTAGATGCCCTAAGCATTAGAAATGTATTATTACTTTGTATTATTAGTAATAATATATTATTAGCTTATATTAACATTACTGTTTACTAGCCTCAGCCCACGGTAGCAGATGTTGCATAAATGCTTGTGAGAACTCTATGTGTATTTGAGAAGATGATTTCTCACATTGCTTTTAGCATTTCTTATAAAAGCCAAAAAATAAGCCTTGTTTTGTTCCCAAATATGAAAGAAAATTAATGCCTTCAGTAACACCTTTGTGAGTGGGTGAGAAGTGAGCTATATTTCAAATGAATTATTTAACCACCCACACATGGTTTTATATGGATGATTAACCTGTGAGTGTGTCTTTCCTTAGAGCGTTGTTCACGACTTGTAGTTTTAACACCTCACATGTGTGTGCGTGGACACACATGCGCACACACACAGAAGACACATACCTACTCAAAAACTTGGGTAACCTGACATAGGTAGAAGAAATAAAGGAATAGAAAGTATCAACAAGCTCTCAGTAAAACATTCTCTTTGGAGAATACATGCCTGTGTGTAAGAATATTCAGACTAATATTTCGGAGTATTGAAAATCTGTAGCTGTTTCTAATAAGGAAGCAAGCTTCTGTGTGTATTCAGCTAGCAAATGCATTCAGGTATCTATTCAATGAGCCACTGTGGACTTCTTGGAGGAACTTCTGGGTGAAATTCTGTCTAGGATATGAGTCAAAAACCTCTCACAAGCTGATTTTGCATATTCATAAGTTCTGAGGTCCCATTGATTTCATTTGCTAATGGTGGAGTTACTACAACTTAATCATCTACCACGTATCAGGTAGGCCTTCATAACAGGCTGCATGCATGCTACACGGGAAGTAAGAAGAATTTGACTGTACTTAATCTGCAAAGGAAGAGCCACCTAAGCCTCATTTGCAGATCTTAGCAGGGTAGCGTAGCAGTTATTGCTGCTCAGCTGATGTGAAGTAATTTATTATGCTATAGTAATCATGAGGCTGTGGCTTCAATGGGATTTATGTTTCTAAGTGCTTATGTCATTTTTGAAAATGGTACTTCAACAGCTTAAGTAATTTAGGCACTTCTGAAGATTTTACCTTAAGCAACGATAACAATGCCTTCCAGCTTTACAGGAATTAATCTGTCCTGGGCTTTTACATTGTACTGATTTCTGCAGTGCTGAAGGATGTATTTTGCTATTGGAGCTATACACTGTGATGACCTCATGATAATAACCCCTGTCCTTTGCAATATAGCATCTGGGAATGGAGCCAGAATTCTTCAGATAGGAGGAATGCTTCATTTCTTGGGGACTTCTTGCGTGATATGTTCAATTCCATGGGAATAGCTAGGCAGAAAAAACAGGCACAAAATTCAGGACACTTGGTATTTCTAATCCAGTGTTTCTGTCTGGAGCCCAGAATTCAGTCCAGTTTGCTCTTTTCCACTTGATCACGGGTGCTTTTCAATATGCAACAGAAGAGTGACACCTGTAGCCAGTTGTTCTCTTACCCTGCTAGAGACAAAGGTACTATCTGGATATCTAGATATTGGTATGTGCCTCGTAAGTTATATTCAAATAAATGCAAACTTTGAAATTACTGGTCATAAGAAAACTTCCATGAGGCTACTGTAAGAATGTAGAAAGCCAAGGTCTGACTTACCAATAAAGGGAGAGGCACCTCCAAGCTGATTGTGTGATTAGGCTTCTGCTGAGGTCTGAAACAATCTGTTACTTTAGTCTTTAACAACCTGTTATCCCTTAGGCAACAGGGATTGATATATCATGGCAATGTTTGGAGAGCAAAAGGAATGAAGGTAATGTCTCAAATGAAGTCTTAATTTACACAAACAATTATTTGTCCTTTGTTTTAATATATGAAACAATCTGTTCATATCTGGTGTGTAATATAGCACAGCATAATTTGCCATTGCTTATTTAATACCAGATATTCTGTGCTCTTTGGAAAAGTATGTAGAGCACAGAATTATCTATTGCCCTTCAAGCACCATGCAGTTCAAACTGCCTAACCAGGGCAATGCATGCTCCTATTTAGTGTTCTTTTAGAAAACAATAGCATCTATCTTTTTCCTCACTCAGGATTTGCATAAATCTTATGGATTTAAGGAAGCCAGTATGTCTGAATTCATGAAGAGACCACATCTAAAGATCAAACAGCATGGAGCTAAGATTTCCTTCCCAAGTAGAGGAACCAGCAAAAATTCTTCATTTCAGATCTGCACTTGCCTGAAAGTCCAGCTTTTCAGGGGAGGTAGCTAGGTTCAAAAAGAGGCTCTTACAGGTTCTCAGTAGACTAGAAAAGCAGTAAGTTCTTTGTCACTTGAGAGAACTGACTCTCTCCAACTGTTATGAGCAGAAATAGGATCCAATTCTGCTTTTGAGTGGCATTGTGAAAGGCTTTTCTGGGCTGCCTTGGTTATAGCGTAAGTTTTCATGTTCATACTCCATGAGTCAAAAAGTGCCTTTGGACACTTGATTTTTTAAAACCAGCATGGATATTCTTCAGCTGCTTTTGGCTCAGTTGAGTTTCATGATGCCTTCACAGTAAAACTTCCTCTTTCCACTACCCACAGTACCGTGTTTGCAATGGTCATATTGATGCTAAACTGTTGTTTTGCCAAAAATTCCTTCTTCCTCACTGTCAGACAACAGAGCACATATTTATACAGCAGCTCAACAGCACTATGGAGGGAGTGGGAGGCTTTGATGTGCATTTGGAGAATTAAAGCTAAAAAGACCTTTTTGATCCTATTAAGGGCTGTTTTCTAGAGTTTTAATTGCTATCAGTAAAGCCAGATACAGATACTAAAACTCTTATTGCAATGAATAGGATATGATACTTCTATCTTTATTTTCTTGCAGTGAAGACATTACATTAAAGCAGATCGCATTTGCCACCACTTATCAAAAAAGGTAGCAGAGTTTATGAACTGTTCATATGTTACAGTGAGGGACTTTTATCCTTAATTTATTTAGCTGATCAAAAAGAAAATCAAGGCACAACTTAAATCTTAGGTATTTATATAAATATATACATTCATGTACACAACAAGGAGAAATCAGTAGATGCAATCACAGTCTTTAGTCTAGATTGCAAAGGCAGTGCCTGGAAGTTAAAACAGATAATTAGGTAGAGGGTATATATTTTTAACATTTGGGTTAGTTGGAACAAAACTACTAGGGAAACGATGTCTGACTCAAAATGTCAAGCCTTGCTGGTATGTTTGAGACAAATTTATTCACTATAGTCGTGTCAATGATCTACTGTCTCTCTTGGCTCTAAAATAATGGATTATATATCATCCATGATATTATATATTATGTATTTTTTTATATATATTACATATTGCTTTGCCTATCCCTAACTTTCTCACTTACCTCATTCAACAGGTGGAATATCAATCTATTAGGAGAAGTTCTCGATCTGGGGGAAGGTTCACTGGGTAATGCTCTGTAGTCTGTGTTGGGCAGTAAGTCGTGCTGTCTTATATGTCTCCTTAGGTCTCATGACTTCTGAATTACAAAAGCTGGGATTCATCCCATCTAACTTTAGACATCTACGCTGTTGTGTCTATGAAGTTTTAACTAACTGTCTGTGGCTCCACTTATGTCAATAAAGTGAAGTAGGTATTTTTAGGACGCAAGTCATCTGTAAAACCTATTCTAGAATGAGAATGTAAACAAACAAATAAAAAACCACAAATGCAAAACATAATGTACTGAACTTTTCAGAAGCAAATGTGCTCACTGGGAAGTTCTGACATTTGGTATTTTTCAATTGTAATTCATGGCAAAAATTACTAATGACATATCAGAATTTCTTTAATCTTGAACAATTTGACATTCAGGAATGCACAACTTGAAAAGTCATTTCCATAGGACTTGAAGATGTTCCACTGAAAATGGAGCCCTCTCATTGACTTCAGTGGATTTAGGAATGCGTCACAGCATCTGACTTTTGAAACACAGTTTGCACATGCAGCTGCCATCAACTTAAGTAAAAGTTAACAGTGACATGCACCTCTGAAATCTGGTTGTTATGTTAGGATGCAGTTATCTCACTGACACGGAATCTGATGTATGAAAGAGTAGAATATATTGTTTCTTCTCTTATACCTCACATCACTTAATAAGCAATATCTGTTACACAGTAAGATCTTCAATAAAAGAGCAAGCAGTTTCTGACTCAAGCTTCCTACTGTGATGAGACTTCAAAAATGAGTCATGGTCAGTAGCATTCAGCACTTACGATCAGATAAGGCTTTCGTGCTTGACATCAAATAGCAAATAAACTGGATTTGAAAAGGTTAAGTGATGACAAGCCTTTTGATCTTTGTGTATATGTGTGCATATTGACTATCTTTAAAATGGAGATGAGTCATAAATTCAACACACTTTATAACATCAGCAGAAACACAGTCACATGGGCACATCAGTATGCTTCTAGCAGTAGGGTAAGACTCAAGACAAGTCTTGAATAAAATACTGAAGAAGTGTTAGTTTACTTTAATAATTCATGGAATTCAGCACCCAGCTGGTTGCAAACCTTGTGGCAATAGAACTTCTGAGTTTGGTTAGAAAGTATGAAGTTGCTTAAGCTGAAGAATTATTAGAGCCTTTAGAGCAGAGGACTTTCCACTCCAGTGGGGAGGTAAAAAAACAGACAGAAAGCAGAGCATCTGGAGGTGGTGGTGTGTGTCTTGGAAAAGTATAGTGGGAATACCGGGAGTTTTGAGACAAGATGCAGCAGTGGAGTACAGGGAGTAAGAAATACTCTCTGAAGGCATTGGAAAAGTCCTAAAAATTGGTTAGGAAGGGATGGAAGATATGTTTCAGGTCAAAGAGAAGCGTTGTAAACAACTCTTTGGAGATTTGAAGGCAGGACATGAATCCTGGCTCAGGTCTGTGTTAGTATAAAATTTCAAAACCAAACCTGTTTTAAATTATTGGAAATATAATTCTGCAGAGGGCTTCCAGTGGCTATATGACTTAAGCTCTAGACTTATGGCTTCTGATGTGACTAGAACTTCTTAATGGGGTACAAACTTACACTTTGCACTGGCTGGTTGGTAATTGTAAATGTAATTAACCTCAGCATATAAAAATGCATAGTAGTTTCTATCACGTTACACCACAGTCAATTCGTTGTTCTAATGGTTATTTTACTGTCAGATGAAGAGTATGGAACTTGAGATATGAAGGTCAGAATAAATGATTGTTAGCAGAACAATTTATTCAGAAGTAGTTCTATAAAACATATCAGAGCCCAGCATGTGCAGAGCAGTTGTAATACTGATGCCATCTATGTGAGTGCATTCAGAGCTTAGCAGATTGCTGATGACTGATCTGGGTTTTTTTCCAAATCAAACTATGTGATCAGTATACATGGCATCACAGAGTCATAACTGAGCCAGAGTTGTTCTCCCAAGGAAGCACAAAGTTCAAAGCAAACATAAGCTCATTTGATTGCCAAGTAAGATGCTGTCCCGCAGAACACTGCAAGTAGTGGTGATCATGAAGCTATGTTTATCATGAATTTCATTCATTGATTGTGTACCGTGAATGATCATGAATTTCATTCATTGATTGTGTACCCTGAATTCCAAATTTACCTGGGTTTTTGCTCTGAAAAAGAAGTGAGAATTTTTCGTTTCAGGGAAGGACTGGGGGAACTGACTGCCCCATGTACACACTGAGAACAAGGTCAACAATGCCTGTCAGAAGAAAGATGGGGCGCTAGTGCAAGCTGAAATGTTGAGAGCCATGCTGCTGATGGAAAAAGAGGAAGGATTATTTTAACATCTCATAATGACTCTTACAGCATGCTCTTATTATAAACTCAGTAAATGTTAACCACATCACCTTCAGCTCCCATTTACTATAACTGGAAGCCATTGTCCAGGACATCAAGCCACCTACTTTCTGTGCTTTCTTCAAAGGTTGAAAGAATACAGTCATCCAAATAGACTGCTCAAAGCCTGAAACTGTCAGGTCTGGTGCTAAGCAGTATCAACAGACCCACAGACAAATTGGGTTGAAGGGCATTTAGCATGTCATATTTCACCTCACAAACTACTACTACTTGCTACTGGGTTATCATGAACATGATATTTCTGTTCTCCCATCCTGAGTAGGTAGAAGCACCTGAGAAGACACTGCATCGTCCTCCATCTAGAGCTGGAAAAGGAGCAGAAGTACAGCTCAGTACAGAGATGCACTCCAAGTCCATTCATTCAGTTCCAGTTTGGAAATGGAAGATCTTAGAACCAATGTACAAACCCTTGAAAGTTTTAACTATCTAGAAGGTATGGAGAGCATGAAATGTGATTCAGTCCAGTCTTAAAACTACAATAATGTTGAGGTCAATTTTCTATCCAGCAATTTGGAATAAATGGCTCTTCTTCTCGTTTTCTTGTAGGCTTGTAAGGTACCATATATTTAGAAAGTAAAGTAATCAACCTTATTTTGCTGCTTTTGTACAGAAAATATTCAAACAGCACAGACTGATTTTGAGTTCAAAGTCATGTAAGACAATGGTTTGTAATCCTTTTGATGAAGAGTAATAGATTAGGAAATGATCCTGTAAAAATAAGCAGATGGATTTTATAACTTAGTATGTCTTTTCACATCTAACTTCTGGATGGTTTAAGATTTGCTGCCAATCAGTATAAAATAGCTATGGGCCTTACGTAAGTTGAACTATAGCAATTCTAGAAGTGACAAAGGGATAAGGTGATTTCACTCTGTATTGACTTTCTTTCTAGGCACTAAGGCTTTCAGTATGCTAGCCATGGATTGCACAGCGCTGTCAACAGTGGACAGCATAATGGAACTTTTCTTTACTTCTTTGACAGGTTTTTGTAGATTATTTTGTAGTTTATTCCTTCTATTCTTTTCCTTGGTTCTTAGTTCTTAAATCTTGTTAAGCCTTTTGCAGACATTTTCTAGTTTATTCCAAGTGTGGCCTGGCTTTGTGCTATATTTCTCTCCCTATTTCTCTCTATTTCTCTTATGCTGGTTCACAGCTGGAGAACTCTCTTTGCCTCTGCACTCCCTAGGCACTGTTGGTTTAATTGTCTAAGAGAAGAGTGACTATGTAGTTGTTAATATAGAAACAGTTGAAGGCAATTAAATAAGGGTGCTGAATACAAATCAAACATTTGACAGCCCACAGTGTCAGTGTGACTTTGAAGTGAAAGGGAGACAACTGCAGGTGCTGAGCGTTGAACCTCAGGTGTTCTCAAAATTTATGCCTGTCAGAGATGAGCTGCTGCACCATGCATGAGGTGAAGGTTTCGCCTTGCCTCAGCATCCAGATCCAAGTAGGAGAAATCAAGCATGTATTGCTGTGACTGGGTCCTTTCCTAGAGAGTGGGATATAGGGGTTTGGCCATCAAAGGTGGTAGAAGGTGTTTTGCCACCTTTTATTATTGGCTAATCAAGCTGGGAAACTGTTTTGGCAATAAAATCCTACCTGTGCTGTCTCTTTTCTATTTCCATTAACTGCAACTTGTATATGAGACAACTGTAGAGATCATATTGATCAAGCTGTTTCAGCAGCAGCAGAATTGTCCAAATTACAAGAGCTATAAAGAGCTTTTAAACTCAAGATGGGTCAATTCTGGGTTCCTTGCGTACAGCTTGTAATCTAGGAAGGTGAGAGCTCAGGTAGCCCCTCAAAGATTTAAACCTTTTCAAATAAATAAGGCCATTCTTTTGGGCAAATATAGCTATTTTTCTTCATAAACATTTTGTTTCAGCAAAATTGCCTATCTCTATAAACTGCTAGTGATCACTCCAGTCTTGAAAACAATTGTTTATTATGTTACAATAAGTAAAAAAAGGCAAAATCCTAAAATACCTTTGGAAAAAAATACCAAAACGAAAACCTATTTTTTCCAATAAATGTGAATTGTGCTTATTTAAATACACCTGACTTTCATGAGAACTACGTGGCTTAACTGTATAACTTTAAATATCACAAAGTTTATAACCTTTATTCCAAGTGTGGCCTGGCTTTGTGCTATATTTCTCTCCCTATTTCTCTCTATTTCTCTTATGCTGGTTCACAGCTGGAGAACTCTCTTTGCCTCTGCACTCCCTAGGCACTGTTGGTTTAATTGTCTAAGAGAAGAGTGACTATGTAGTTGTTAATATAGAAACAGTTGAAGGCAATTAAATAAGGGTGCTGAATACAAATCAAACATTTGACAGCCCACAGTGTCAGTGTGACTTTGAAGTGAAAGGGAGACAACTGCAGGTGCTGAGCGTTGAACCTCAGGTGTTCTCAAAATTTATGCCTGTCAGAGATGAGCTGCTGCACCATGCATGAGGTGAAGGTTTCGCCTTGCCTCAGCATCCAGATCCAAGTAGGAGAAATCAAGCATGTATTGCTGTGACTGGGTCCTTTCCTAGAGAGTGGGATATAGGGGTTTGGCCATCAAAGGTGGTAGAAGGTGTTTTGCCACCTTTTATTATTGGCTAATCAAGCTGGGAAACTGTTTTGGCAATAAAATCCTACCTGTGCTGTCTCTTTTCTATTTCCATTAACTGCAACTTGTATATGAGACAACTGTAGAGATCATATTGATCAAGCTGTTTCAGCAGCAACAGAATTGTCCAAATTACAAGAGCTATAAAGAGCTTTTAAACTCAAGATGGGTCAATTCTGGGTTCCTTGCGTACAGCTTGTAATCTAGGAAGGTGAGAGCTCAGGTAGCCCCTCAAAGATTTAAACCATTTCATTTTCAAATAAATAAGGCCATTCTTTTGGGCAAATATAGCTATTTTTCTTCATAAACATTTTGTTTCAGCAAAATTGCCTATCTCTATAAACTGCTAGTGATCACTCCAGTCTTGAAAACAATTGTTTATTATGTTACAATAAGTAAAAAAAGGCAAAATCCTAAAATACCTTTGGAAAAAAATACCAAAACCAAAACCTATTTTTTCCAATAAATGTGAATTGTGCTTATTTAAATACACCTGACTTTCATGAGAACTACGTGGCTTAACTGTATAACTTTAAATATCACAAAGTTTATAATCTTTGTGATATTTTTCTCTCCACAGTGAGTACCTCTTTACCTGCTCTGTCTTCCCTATGGCTTTGGGAATGCAAGAAGGAAAACAAAATGCATAACTGGTTCACAAGATTTCTGGCTTGATTTAGAAGAGGATCTGTATCTGTCTGCCCTTCTTTTCCCTGAGAATAGATGTGATACTCTTCAGTGAGAGATTGAGACTGATGTTGATACTAGAATAAGACTAAAAATTCATTGGGGAAGTCAAATGAGACTCAGAGGAACTTCAGAACAGTTAAAAGAGCAGTTATGAAGGAAATGTATTCTTTAAATTTCTTTTAATCTTCCTTTTAATTGCTCCATTTGCACACCGGTGCCTCAACATTTATACTTCTGGGAAATTTTAGACAGAAGGAAGATATTTTTCATGAGAAGGGATTTAGGTGCACATCTAGGTTTTAAATGAGCTTAGTAAAAAGATCTCCTGTGATGCTAATGATTGCTGGAAGGTTTTGCTCTTTGGTCTTTATAATTGGAGTCTGAGATGGCATCTAAGTACTTTGTTTTGAGTGCTTCTATTTAATTGATTTTTCATTACCATTTTCTAAAATTACTGAAAATACCAATAATGGGTTGATCTTTCTGGAGCTTAAATTTATTAGCTTTCCAAGTCATATTGAGAGACTCAAAGAGAATACCTGAATGAAGCATTATCAGTTCATTTATTTCGGTGCAAAAAGCACAGGATTTTTTATGTCTTCTCAGTAATAATAATTCAAGTAGTCTGTTTGGTTTGTATCATATAGATTTTTTAATGGAGTGCCACAATGACACAAATTTAAAAAATCATCCAGTTTTTAGAAAGAATAATTCTTTACAATTCATCTAAATGGTTGTAGCCAAATTTGTGTAAACTTTGGAGTACTTGAATATTACTTTCCCCCATTAAACTTCACCGGGCTTCATCTGAACTTCCATTTCTCAAGGAACTCTGAGATATGAAATGGGATAAGAAGCCAAATATTTCAAAATTCTAGAAAAATGAAAAATATGGATCAGCCTTCTTGAGATGTTTCATCTTCATACATACAAAATGGTTTGTTCAGATAAGATTAAACTGCTTACTTCCAATGCTATGTCTACTTTCAGTAAAACACAATAATTGTTTTCAACTTTATGATTGTGCTGGTTTTGGCTGGGATAGAGTTAGTTTTCTTCATAGTAGCTTGTATGGGGCTGTGTTTTGGATTTGTG
>NW_008796110.1:4473874-4486526 GCF_000699145.1 Aptenodytes forsteri
GTCATGCTCAGCATATAAAGCTGGGGGAAGGCGGGGACATTCGAGGTGATGGCGTTTGTCTTCCCAAGTAACCGTTAGGCGTGATGGAGCCCTGCTTTCCTGGAGATGGCTGAACACCTGCCTGCCCATGGGAAGTTACGAATGAGTTCCTTGTTTTGCTTTGTTTGCATGCACGGCTTTTGCTTTACCTATTAAACTGTCTTTATCTCAACCCGTGAGTTTTCTCTCTTTTACCCTTCTGATTCTCTCCCCCATCCCACCAGGAAGGAGTGAGCGAGCGGCTGTGTGGCGCTTAGTTGCCAGCTGGGGTTAAACCACGACAATGATAGAATACACATTATCATTTAGTATAAGATAATAATTGAAATGATGACATGAAAATAAAATTTTTGTCTTTGATCAAGACAAAATATATTTCAGACCTGTTGAAGTGAGTATTAGATCATATTGGAATTGTGTTGAAAGTAGAGGGAAAAATTAACTGTTTCTGCTACATTGTGGTTAGCTTCGATCAGAGCTGCTCTGTTCTTTTTATTGAGATTGCTTAGATGTCTCTTCTACTTGCAAGAAGAGAGTGATGGTTCCAGAATGACATTCACATTTGTGTGAAATATTTTACATAAGTCAAAATCAGCATTTTTGGGAAGGAATATTGTTCCCTGTACAGTCAACTTTGAGCCCTCAGAAGCCACATCAAAAACATTGCTAACTGAAGTGGGGTGATAATTATAATCATTATGTCAGTAAAAAAAGCACGAGGCAAAATTTTAGAATTGCTTTCTGAGCAGGTGTGGTTCAAGTGAACTGAACAGATCTCTGAACTTTAAAACAACAACGTTACAACTGGAGAAAATTGCAACCGCAATTAGCCTATATAATTACACATTGCTTGCATCTGATGAGTCAGGCTGATCCCTGGATCTGGCAATGGAAAGATGGTTTACCTCCAGGTAAAATTACCTGGGGATAGCTACCTCAAACATAGGTGTTTACATTATAGACATCTGAAGTGAGGTGTGAGGAATCCCATCTGTGGGAGATTTTGCATTTCTTGCTCTTTTTCCTGTCTCTTGAAGAAGAGCTGGCAAAGCCCTGGTGCCATTCCCAGCCATGAAGGTGCTTGCCCAGAACCCAGCTGGCTGTCAGTGCCATCACCTTGCTGCCTCTTAAGAGTCTTTATACATTTCCCTAGTAGATTTTAGTAAAAATCAATACAATAACTGTGAACTTGTGTGATCCCTTTATATCACGGGTCAGCTAGTTTTCCCTGAAGTTTCTAACACAATTTCGGTGGCTGTTATAACAAATGATTCCTTTACAGATTTTAAGCAGCAACTAAAACGATTGATTTGAGAGATGATTGAACAGAACCGTACTTCTCAGGTCCCAAATGCTTATAAACTCATTTTCACAGTGCTGTGAGAAGTCAATATAACAAATAGTGGGGAGAATACTGGGCAAGGAAGAATAAGTCCTACAGCAGCAAGATCCCGTATTTCCTTTTCTCAGGTGTCTGGTTCTAAAGTAAATAGCTATGTAAATGCATATATTTGTGTATACATTGTATATATTGTGTTTTTATATATATGCACACACACATATATACATAAATACTTATATATAAAAATTGGGTCACTCACCTTTCTTGCAGAAGAAGGGGACCTGAAGAAGGAACCTAAAAGCAGAAAAAAAAAGTTTTTAGTGAACAAAACTGATGTTGGAAAGAAACTGATAGCCAAGGCAATGTTTAGAGGAGGATGAAAAAGAAAGTATCATGTACTTGCCCTTAAATGAATCCTCAACCTGTCAGACTGTCTTTTTCACACTGCTTTTATTCTTCTGTGATAAGACTGCAAGAAGACTCCGAGTAGGTTCTGTCCCATCCTCTCTTTTTATTAGTAGGAGAATCATTTTAACACTGTTCTTTGTGTCAGCCTTCCCATCGGTCAGTCAGACACGGAACAACATTCTCAGTTTCCCCTCTTTTTTATGGGCTGTAATTTCAGAACAGACTGTGAATAGAAGTTCCCAAGTGTTCCTTGAGGAAAGTTTATCAGCCTAAACCAGCCTACCAACTGCTGACTTGAGCTGAATTGCGGCAGAGACAAAGAAATGAATCTCCTAGATTGGGCAAGAGGAAGATGCTATATTGTGTCCTATAAGCCAGGACTTTGGCATAGGAGATGTTCTGTAGAGCATTCCTGATGTTGAGAGACTAGTGCATGGTGTCCCATGATGGTGGTAATGGGATTAGATGATCCAGTGATCCCTTCAGGTGTTATGTTCTCCTGTCTCACTCATGCTCCACCTCTCCCTAATTCATACCCATGTTATGAGAAGGGGAAACTCAAGAACTGCTGCGGAAAACGAGTGAACAGGCACAAACCGGCAATGGCTGAGACTGAGAAAGCAGCTAAAGTCTGATGGCTCTCTAGCTTCATGTGACCTCTCCTCTGACATTGGTGATTCTGGGCAGAGGATTCACACTGCCACCTCCATTCCTCATCACCCTTCAGCAGAACACTCACGTGGATTTAAACTGTTACAAGCTTATGTCCTACTAACATGAACAGAACTTTGTCACACACTTGAATTTAGGTATGTGTTTAAGCAGTCTGTTGCTTAGCAATGAACCTGGGCCTCTGCTTATATTTTTTGGTGATCAAAGGACTGTGTGAGACAGTAGAAAGCACAGCAGCAGGTGTTTCGTACTCTTAACAACTCTTTCCCACTGTTATGTTGTGAAGAGGACTTAGGCAGAGGCAAGAGCAAGGTTTCAGAACAAGAATGTCTCTTCTTTCCTGTCACATCCAGCACTGATCCATGACTTACAGGAGCCCTCCTGTCCTGAAAACATCTTTCTCCTCTAAAGCTGATGCTTGTCTTTGAGTCTTATGCAGTTAAGTAGTCTGTCTGTTATTTATAGTTCATTATCCAGTTCTTTACTTTTCTACCTTGCATCTTTACCTGCAAAAAATGCTTGCCATCATATTAAAAGAGTTCAAGGTACAACTGCTTTGATATGTAGAGCTGATTTTTCACCAGAATTATTATGTGTCAAGGAAAATTTTCTCACTACAGTTGTAGTCAGAACTGGTAGAAAAGATCTCGTTTTCCCTGCCCCTCTGATGTCTTTTCAACTGTCTTTTTAGAACTCACAGATATTTTTGTCAGAAATAATACACTATTTCTCTGAGAGTCTCTTGACACTGCTTCTTTTAATACTGCTGCCATTCATTTATGTATTCATTTTATGCGCATTGATTTTCCAGTGAAGGCTATCAGACTGACAATCTAAAAGTTGAAGAAATATATTAAACACCTTGGGAAGATACATTTCTTGCCCTTACACAATGCCCAGTGAATGTGGCTCAGGCCTTACTCGCAAGGGTGAGTAAAAGCATTAGTGACAGGTCTCTCTTTGGCCTCCTTTCAAAAATGATGTGTGAGGGAGCTGAATGGACCCTCTGCAATGATAGAACCTCCTTACGTGGCAACTAGACTGGGATCATTATATATGGGCACTACCAAATGGCCATGAGACAGTAACAGCAGCTGGTTATAATGTGATAGTTTTGAATAAGTGGCTTTGATATAAACAAAAGTCTTCTTACCTCTGCAAGCAACTTCAGTTAAATGCTGGCACCCAGCCTTTTGCTCAGTCAGAAGTCTCACAGACAGCTCTTTCCATTTGTTCTAAAATCATCTGATCATATTTGCTATAAATCTAATACACAATTTTAGATTTTGCAGCATCCAGAAAAAATGGCTACATTCTGACAGTCTAGCTTGCCTAAATTAGCTAGTAGTTCAGATCTAAGCCTGTACGGCTCCAAATTCAATTGCCAATGTAATTTCAGTCATACAGTTTAAGTGCTTGGGCTGTCCTACCTGCCAGAGTAAAGCTGTTGTGAAAAAAAGACAATAGATTCATAGGGTCAAGTCATAGCTCTCAGATTAAGACACTTAAACCTAGGTGTCCACTTATAAACCTTAACTAGGTGTTGAAGCTCCCAAAAGAGTCAACGTAGATTCAGCCAACAGCTCATAGAGACTAGAGTGATTTTAAGGTGACCTGTATGTAGTCAGTTGAGATGCTTTCTATTTTCCACTGTCTGTGTCATCTAGATCTCTAGGATGGGATTCAGTTGTCTAAACACATTTGGGTGTTTATTTTGGGTGTTGTGGAGTGCTCAGCACCAAACTACCGTAAGTCCTGATTCATATCTGCTAGCCCTGTGCAGGCATCTTAGAGATCCAAGGGTGTCTCAAATGGCAGTAGATGCCTATCTTTAGGCTAATGACGAGAGCTGACTATAGTGGGAGCTCAGACATTAGTTCACAAATAGACATGTACATGTAGGCATTTGCGACTTAGAGGAGTCTGTGTGAAAAAGAGACTAATCGAGAGGTGACCTGACTGTGTGGTCCTATGGTACAGAGGCTCTGTAAGGAGAGGGAGGGCAGGTCCTGTGCCCTTGTTGCTGTTCCACGTGCTACTACTGCCTGCACTGCGTGCACTTAACATTTATTGGACAAAATGTGCAAGCAACGTTGGGAATAGAGAATAATTTCCAGGACTCTCTCCCCCTAAATACTGCCCTGACTTCACCAGATTCCGGCTACCTCTACCTGCTATCTACTTTCTGTTCCTCTGAGTTTTCCACATAGTGGTCCACTGCAACAGCTGGTGTAGACAGTGGTCAGTCCAGGTTAGGCTGTAACCAGGCTGTTTAAATGCATTGTAAGTGCATATTTTGAAAAAAGTATTTTGGCAGAAGATGTGGAGGCCAATACCAGATATGTAATAAACGTCATCTGCAAATACATGCAGTCATTCGTACTGTGGGAAGAAAAATCCAGTGTTTTTGTCTTGGTGCTGTGAAGATTTTTGTCATGGAGCACAAACCCAGACTTCTTCCAGTCTAAGTCAAGCGATGTGACAGAACTGATAGAAATCTGTAGCTTCACAATATGCCAGTATGACTTAGCTGGATTGGTCTCTTTTCTGCGACCAAGCCAGTTCCCACAATACTACATCACCTTCAAACTTTGGGAACATTCGGGTATGCACAGACTCTGCAGCATTGTTTGTTCTGCTCCCTTGCAATTGCACATAAAGAGAGGTGTGCACACATGGCGAAACCTCTACCTGATGGATTAACCCTTTTGCTGGGATTTTAACATTTGTACATCAGTGGGATCCCCAAATTTTAAATGCCTGGAGGGGAAACTATTAATCAGTTGGAAGGAAGGGGCAAAAGCTGTACTTCAGCTGGGACTTAGAATGGGAAGGTGTATATTGTCATTTGAATAGCAACTGGTTCTGGGACCAGGAACCTGAGCTGGACCCAAGCATAGGACAGCTGTGGGGACCCTCTCTGTTTAGGAGCAGGGACTCCAAGGCCTGAGGCTGAACAGACAGAAAGGAGAAATAGGAGCTACCCACAGAGCTGGCAGAGCAGATGGCAAGGACTGCCTCATTCCCCACTCGGGAACAAGGATTTCCTAGTCTGAATCCGATGAGGATCCTCTGAAGAGGAGAGGAGGCCCAGTTTGCCAAGAGCAGTGGCACAGCTCTCAGAAAAGAGGCAGCAGCAGGGGTCAGAATTCTCTAAAAGCAGGTTTTAACAAAAGGCTCTGGATTTGGCTGTGGTTTTAATGTCCTGAATTGAGCTTCCTCTAGCATGACAACACCCTAAATAGGAGGAAATGTTTTTACTCTTGTCTTTAGCTACAATTCATGTGTAACTGAAATAAGGAAAAGTGTAAAGAAACTGAAAGAATATAAAGTTAGGCAACTTGTTAAAGCAGTATAGCAATCACTATCCCTCTTAAAAAGCCCTGGGAACTGTTGATACAAGTGGCAGCCAAGATTGCTAAAGTTGTTTGATGATTTTTTTCTTTTTTTTTTTTCCCCTGTTCTTCAGTTTATTGATTTTGCCCAAGTGACACTTTCCTCATTTGCTGATACAATCAATTACTGTCTTATTGTGCATCTCCTGGTTTTTTTTGTAAGGGATTAACTATGGGGGCAATGGTGGGATGGGAATGGTCCACAACTCCTCAACTGCTGCAGGTTTGCACTGTGGGAAAACTCAGGAATCCTGGTTCACCCAGTTACAACGGTTGAGATCTTGACCTAAGTCTCCCTTTGATCTCATCTAGCCCATATGCCTGGATCTCCTCCACACAATAATCAGTGTGGGGAGAGCTGTACACAGCCAGGGATCACCTCAAGATAAAACCAGCTTGTGGCAAAAGTGTGGACCTATACCTTGGAGATCAGAAGGACCCCAAGGGCTCCTCAGTTCAGCAATCAGCAGTGTGGATTGGGAGCTTATAGACCGCTCCCCCCCGCATCACTTCTCCCTCAGCATGTGTTGTGGGGACCCCCAACAGGACAGACAAGATTTTGGAAAATCCGGAAGAAGAGTTACTATACTTATCGCAGACACCGATGGGGGGGACACAAATGCAGGAGTAAGCTGCTGAAATGATGTTTGGCTAATTTTTTTTTTTTTTTAATTGACCCAGTTTTCAAGAAAGGAATACAAATGCCTTCTCAGGTTCCTTATCATTAAGGACATACACAAGTGCTTTGCTGATTCAGGACCCTGTGGTTGTGAAAGCTACATTGCTCCATTTACATGAGGGCAGAATGAAGTCTAATAACGTGAAATTAGGGAAAAAAAATTTAAAGGCTTTTCACAATGGAGATTGGGCCTGCATTCAAATTAGAATGGGGAAAAACCTCACATGAGAGGAGAGGTTTTAGGTCTAAGAAAATAATTTGTGGACTTTAGGATCAAATTCCAATTTTTTTTTTTAAATAAAAGTTTTAATGATTATTCCTTGCAGAAGTCAAATCCTATTTCATTTAGGAAAAAAAACAGCTACAAATCATTTTCATAAAAGTAAAAAGTGCTTGAAAGCCAAATATTGTTTCTGCTGCTTTTTATGTTGGCAAAAAGAAAAGAAATCAGTTCAGGGTTTACCTGAAACAAATTAGAAAGAAACAAATTGGTTCAGCCACCAAACTGAAAAATCAATTATTTGCACATGTCTAATTAGGATTGTAAGAAAAACCCTTAAAGAAGAGGAGTACGAACTGTTTTTCACAGCTCAGTGTTCTCATTTTTTTTTTCTGTAGTTGCTCACAGGCATTGCTATAACCCTTTCTGTTACAGTTAGTTATGCAGGCTCCAGTGCACCTTTTTCAATTATTAGCAATACACAGTATCCAAGCTGTCTCTCCTTTGAGCCCCATTATTAAACACAGACGGGATCTAAGTAGCTCCTTTGCACTGCACAGACAGGAGGTAATTTTGCATGCACGGCTGCCTACTTTCAGTAGGTGTGTGCTCGCTCTGTGTACGATAACCTCTCTGTGAGTGCATATTTTGTAAGTATAATTTAGGTTCTGATGTTTCAGTAACACATGCTTAACTCACAAGTTCATGACTTAACCTGGACTGCTGTTGGATTAAAAATACCCATTTAATATTTTACCAATTACATTGTCAGGGTACTCAGGTTACTGGAACCATTTCCTGATGCTAATATTCTTGGGCAGTCTTTTTTGCCTAATTAGGACCTTTTGGAAGACCTGTACCTTGGACAGTATTATTTTAAGCTAAGCCTTTTCACTTGTTATACTTCCCATTTCAAGCTGGAATTACCATCACTTCGGTCCTATATTTTGCACTTGAATCTCTTCTACAGAAGAGCATAGGTTTCTTTCTGCACAGTTGCTTTCCATCTCTTCCAAGTAAAGTTGGTTTGCTTGTTTTGACAGTTCTTAGTGTCTCTGAAAGGCTTTACATAAAAGCACTTTCAATGCACTCTGCAGTTTTCTGCAGCCTGGTTTCCACCTTTGTCCCCATGATTTAGAATGGCGATAGTGTTTATTTTACTGCATGACGTGCACTTTTTCATACGCCACTTTCTATTTTAAATGCTTTGCCTAAATTGGGTAAAAGGATTGAAAAGAGAAGAGCACACAAGTACAAACACAAAATATCAGTTAAGCTCTTCAGGAGATTCTCCTTTTGATAGTATTGGTGATATCTGGTCTGAGATGTTCCCAAGTGAAAACATTTCACACCATTGTATTTAGAAAATACAGTGTTCATGTTTCTATTTTAACACTGCCTTAACAAGGGGCTGAATACCCAAACAGCCCCCTTGAGTTCCTTGTAATGAAATGCGCTCTCCTCCTGTACATTTTGTTTCCCATTAGAGTAGAGTATAAACATTTTAAAGGACCTGGGAACATGAGGAGCTATGCACTCCTGTATTAGTCTCTTCCAATATATTCTTATCTTTTGCATCTGTTGTTTTGTTATCAACCTAAAAAAGAATCCAACAATAGCTATCACACAATGTCAGTGTAATTGTCACCTATTTTGCAGGAAAAAATAGCAACTCTCCCCACATCTTGTTTACCTTTTAAATCTGAGAAGAATATCAGGTTTTAGGTTGCAGTAAATACTTCTTCACAGGCTTTCACGTTCATAATTTATTCCAAGAGCTGCTTGCACTTCATAGTGAAATATGAGTACAAATTGGTTGTTCCAAACGTTTCAAACAAATGGCTCTCTACGTTTAGCATTACTTGGTTTCTTGCTTTTATTTCTCAGCTGTCATGATTCTTACCTACTGCATGTTATTACACAAACAGCCTTGTAGGTTGGGTTTGAGCTTTTTGTTTTTCTCCATGTGGAATAGAGAAGACATGGTAGCCTGCTCCTTAGCATTAATGACCTACTCCAGAGCCTGGATCTGGGTTATAAGCAGACTTTCAAGTAGTTTCCCTCGTGACTTTCCCGAGACATGAGGCTGACAGGGCAGAGACAAACCTTACAGGCTGAAGTGATAAAAACAACGGCACAGTTGCAATGCCTACTGGAGTGAGCAAACTACTAGATACCTTTAAGAATAGGTGGAACAGACCAGTATTTTACAGCAGAGATCTCAGGTCAAAGGGTTGACGAGAGAACTAATTCCCTGGAAATTGTTAGCCTAAAGGAGCTGTCTCTTTTCTTAATTCTGATGAAAACACCTTCTACTGAATATTTCACAGTAGTAACAACTTTGCAGAAAGGGTTTGTAAATATTTTTTTCAAACACAATCTCACAAACCAGTATGGTCCAACATTTTCTGTTGGTTAATTTAGTTTCAACCTTCTTTCCTGTGCTGAAAGCTGCTGCATTTTCTCTTGAAGCCATGGACCGGTTTGAAAGGTTCCCTGGGGGTCTGCTGTGAGTGGTATCTCTTTGTTACCTGCTCCTGGAAGAAGGGGTGTTCTCAGTGCCTGCCAGGAACAACTTTCTCAATACAGCACTTGGCACTCCCAGGCCCCGGCTGACCCTTCCAGCCTGGCTGAGAGCATTCAGCCCCGTGTCAGGGTGCATCTCATGGGGGGAGCATTAGACTGACACTTGCAGACTTTATCTCCAGCGACAGAATGTGAGCTGAATTTGTCAGCTTCCTTTGGCCTCAACTCTAGCACTGGAAAGATGATGGGGAAAATTAATGCAAGCTTATTTGAGCAAAGGAAAACCTTAAATTCTTAATATCAGAGTTGGAAACAAAGTGGCAAAGGGAAAAACAAAACAGCAAAATGTAATTCTAACTCACCTCCAACAAAGCTTTCATGTCTCGCATCTCTCCCCATTGACTTCTGGAGAGGAATTTCAAGAATCAAAAGTCAGGCATAGCAGCAGGGTCTTCCTCTCTTCTCACCTCTGTCCCTTTCTATGCAAATTAGGAATTCATTGATTCCTTGGGAACATCCCTAAAATTCTTCCAAGGTGGCTGCAACATTTCAAGCCTATGATAAAAATCCACAAAGGATATATCATAAAGAGAATTAATTGTATTTGCATTCTTGTACACCAAGCTCATCCTTATCTTTCAATGCTACATTTTGTATTGGAGCTCTGTCATAAGTAGTTCACTCCCATTTATTGTTAGTTTGGGGGACTCTTGTGCACAAGCTCCAGATAAGTGAGGTTCTTAAGCATGTGCTTAATTTTAAGCACCAGAAGAGTAGTGCTCCCTTGCAGTACTGAAGTTTATTTTAATAGAGTTGGTGTCAAGAGGGTTTCAAACAAGTCTCTCACAGTTGCATACCTGAAACCCACCCAGAAATAGCTGTCCTAACTTGAAAACTCTGCCCTAAAACATCACCGATCATGCTGAGACAGAGGACAGGGATGTAAACCTAGACCTTATGTGTTGAGACCCAATATGTACACAACTTCTCATGCATGCCTGTACCTTGCCACCTATGACTTCGTGAGGTATGAAAGAATATAATTATAAAAATATCTGGAACAATGTGTTGCTTTGGAACAGAATTGTTGTCCTGGGGTCAGTTGCTAAAGAGTAATTGTACTTCTGTCAGCATAATGGTTCACAGGTTTAAAGGTAAACACATGCTTCCATATCACATGGAATTAGGCCAAACCCATAATAATGGGTGAGAGGAATAATGCTCAGCATGGATGAATGCCAGAGTACCAAAAGGCCCAATCTCAAAAGGAGGCAGCCCACTGTTCTCCTGGGGTCAGTGTGCCGTGGGGAGCATAGCTTTCTGGGGGTTACTATTTCTTCCACTACCCAAATTACATTGTGGGCACATTGAAGGAAGACAGTGACCCTACTATGAGCATTCGGTGTTATTCAACCTAACCAAGACACGTAGGCTCAGCAGGTTACTTAGCATAACTAAGCCTTAAGTCCTCAGTATCCCTAGAAAGCACAGTATCTTGTAATTTTGTCTCCTTTCTGAGATGTCAAGAAACGACTTTTGTTCCCCTCTTACTCACCTCCTATATAAGCAGCCTCACAAGTTTGTCAAAACACATATGTTTAAAATTTTGAGTCTTTACAATAATGAAACATAGTCAAGGCCTTGTTTTACAGTAAGTCATATCCCAGGGCACTGGCTGGCCATCTGCTCCCGTGTACTGCAGGAAGCACTAGTCTGGAAGATGGCATTTCCAGCAGCCCTTGGGGGAGGTTTCACTGTATTGGGGTCAAACGGCTTTTTTCTGGCTTCATGCAGAACATGTGTGCTGGGGCATGTCATGGTTCTAGTAATTACTGATGCTGTTTTTTTTTTAAATTAGAAGCATCTATGTGTATGCATACACTGTATTGTCAGTGTGATAATCCAGAAGCACATGGCTCCTACTTAAATTTCTACCTTATACTTTAAGGTACATCCCTCCACCCACTTGTAAAGAAGACATTTTTTCAGGAAGGTGAATTCATTCTGCACTCTGAGGCCTTGTGCTGGGATTACACTGCTAAAATATGCCACCGCTTTCCATAATACCATCTCCTGGAAAGTACTCAGTGTCTTCTATTTGCTGAAGAAATGTCAGTAGTGTACTGGTCTTGGTAGCAGAGTCACCTCAGATTTTATCATGGCTCTTCATTTGCCAGGATTTTTCTTTTCTCTCCTTTAGTGGGTTTGAGATAGCCCTCTTCAAGTAGTGGTTTGGAGTGGCTTCCTATGAAAACCCTACTCAGGAAGAGGGGGAACTGGATTACCCCACACATCTATACAATCCTTCTCCTCAAAGATCTCAGTGTAACCAGTGAACAAAAACACAAAACCAAAGCAGAATGCTTGATTTTTCTTTCTCTCCACACATTTGTATTCAGCAGAACTCAAAGAAAACACCTCCTAAATCCCTTCTGAATAATTTAGCTTGAAATGTTTACCCTTTGACAAAAAACACAAAATAACTAGGAAATACAAAGTCCTGAAACCATTCCCAGAAGCCACCGTTGTATACACTGTCTACTTATTTCAGCTCCTTTATGCCAGGCAAGACCTTAGGCTTTCTGTTCAGCACAGGGCACAGGGAAATACAAAAGACACTCAGCTCTCCTTCCTCATGGGAATGGGAATCTCAACAGAAGAGAAAGAGGACTGGTTCACTGTGCAGGAAGTTATTTTAGCTTACAGTGAAAGTAATTCTCCAGTGTACACCGAGGTGTTCAACATAGCTGGAGTTCTCTTTTCATTTAAGAAGTGAGTTGCAAAGCAATACAGATTTTACTATTTAATTTTTTAGTGTGCTTATGATTTTATGATTAATCACCATAATCTATGAGACCACCTTCTTATGACACAAGAATGTCCTGTTCCTTAGACCCCCTTCATATAAGTACCTGAGCAATAGATTAAAGAGTAAAGGCTGAAAACACAATGTATATAACAACGTAATATATCAAAAATGAATATGCTTAATGTGATGGCTTGCAAGAAACCAGAGGCCTACCTGTTGAAAGACTCTGGGGAAGGACAGAAGTAGAAGCAAGCTGTAACGATGCAACTGAGCCAGGAGGCTGAGCTAATTGAGACACATTATTACTGTTAAAATTATTATTAAAAAATCAACTGATTGAGAGCATACAATGGAATGTTTCCATTTAGGTGACTAACAAGAGAAAACAGACAAGGAGAAAAACTTCTAGTTGTATCTTAGAAGTAAATGAAAAGAAAAAACAAGAATGAGCCCAATACATGCGAGGAAAGGGAAGAAAGTAATGGGTAAAAAAAGGCTGAGAAGTTCAAAGTCTCTTTTACTTCAAATATCACAAAACAATAGTTCTCCTATATAGTTAAAA
>NW_008796110.1:4486620-4490783 GCF_000699145.1 Aptenodytes forsteri
CTCCTATATAGTTAAAATAATAAGAATTAAAAACGGAAGTAAGAACCCAGGCTAAAAAACCTTTGAATATTTTAGATATTCTCAAATTTGGGAGGTCCTGATGGAGTGTATTATAGCAACTCCCAACCCTGCAGCAATTTTCTTCAAGAAATCATGGAAGCCAAGGGAACCTGATGAGAAAGATAGTTCCAATTTTGAAAAGGGTAGATGGAATTATGAAAATATGCCATTTTGATGGCCAGGAAGAATCCAAATAAAATTATTAAGAGCAGTTTGTAAGTATCTAAAGGATAATTATGTAATAAGAAGTAAGACGACTGTTTTGTCAAGAATTGAACATATTAATCCACTGCAATTCCTTTCTTCTGTAGAGAAAATCATGACACATACGGGGAGGGAGGCAGCAGGAGGATGTATCTTGACTTTTGGCCTTTGAGACCTTTCTACATGGCACTGTCTCAAGGAAGTCTTGTATCGATGATGGTTTTGGCAGGTTCACAGCTAAAAGCACACATCTGCTCCAGAGCTATTTGTCAACCATTTCTTATTATGTCAGGTTCTCTAAGGCTCTGTCCTGTGCCCAATATTCTTCAATATTTTTTAACAGTTTGGATGAAAGAACTTTCAGTAAAAACTGAGTGAAGATGGCAGGCAGGGTTCACTGAAGATGATCTTGACAATCTGAAAAATCATTTGGTATAAAAAAGGTGAATTTCAATAAAGGTGAAATTCAATATACTGCATGTGGGGATTTAATACAGAAGAGAGCACTAACTGATTGGCAGCAATAACACAGAAAGGACCTAGAAGTTAGAAAGCTTCACAGACTAACTCTGAATCAACTATGTCATGCTGTTGTAAAAAGGCATATGTCATTTTGTGTTGTCTGGAAGGTCACTGTTCTGCTGTATCTGGCACTGGTGAGGGCTTAGCTGGAGTACTATATTTAGTTGAGCCATCATATTTTAAGAAAGATGCAGTTAAAGAAAACCTAGAGAAAGCCAGCAAGAAAAGACCTTTGGAAAACAGGACCCATTAAAAAGTTTGGAAAGATATGGTTATATTTAGCCTGCATATAAACAAACTAAACAAGGGAGGAAAGACATGAAAAGACTCCCAATCCTGTAACAGTTTTTTTTTCTTTTTTTTGTTAGCAGAATAATTCTCTTTTGTACTTCAAGTCCACAGAGGGTAGGGCAACAAGTAAATAGCTTAATTTGCTACATTTTTTTTTTCTTTTAATTTGGAAATACTTTATAATTTTAAGGTGAGTAAAGAATTAGAAAAGATAGTCTAAGGAGGTTGTGCAATCTGAGTACCTAGAGGATTACAGATGTGTTTAAATAAGCCTTTCTCAGGAATGCTCTGTGTTCACTTGATCCTATTGTAATGAAGGTACCCTTTCTCCACCTTTGTTTCTGAGGAACATTCTTTTCATGTTCTGTGTATACAAATGGTTACTAACCAATGTAAAATCACCATACTTCATTCAGCCCTAAAGACAGCCCAATGCCTGCTGGGTGTAGAGATGGAGTTTGTCCAGCCAACTCCCTGTAGGTCATTGCCTTGCTACAAGCATACTCAGGCTGGCAAATTCAACAGCCAGGAACCCTCTTCTGCCAGCCTCCCTCAGACCCAGCTGTAACCCCCCTTTTTAATGGGCCACCCACAAGGCTCTTTCATGGCGATTATAGACCCCTTTGCCAGAAACATATTGTTTCTCATGCCAGCTCTGAGCCTTTCATCCCAATATTCAAGCCAGCAAGCCCTCTTTCTTGCAGCCAGCTCCCAGTCCATTTAACTTCTCCCTGCTACTCCAAAAGCCACATAGTCTCTGGCTCTCTGCAACTGCTGGTGGTATTCCCCTTTCTGTCCTGGAAGAACTATTAAGTTCTCCCATGGATATGCACCAAAATTGAATTAAATGAGCCTGGTGGCTCACTGCTCATCCTGGTGGGTGTTTTCAGGGAAAACTACTACCCCCTGGATTAGAATTTGGCTGGGTTGAGAAACTGTCCTGGTGGGAAAAAACTGTCTTTCACGAAATTTGGCATCCTAAGCCTGTTTATTGGAAACAATTCTGAGTTCTTTTAAGAGCCTGAGACTTCAGCTCTGTAGCAGGTAACTTTTTCCATCCTTTCTTGGAGAAGTGGAAGGATCTCCTTCTTCATGCACAGAATTGCTCCCAACTTGCAACCAAACCATTCCTTCAAGCACACATTATATTAAGCCTACAAATAAATATCTTCTTACTTTCATACATTTAGACATGTCTGAACCATTTTCTGTGGCTGAACTGAGCCTTAAGACAAGAATCACATTTCCCTTTGTTTCCAAAGTGCCAACAGCACCAACATCACTTGGCAAACAATCAGAATTTCTTGCACTTTTTCAGGTGCAAAGTGAAGGAAACCATACAAAGAATGTGAATTCGCACGGAAGCCAGACTTTCATAAGTAATATATTGAAAAAAACTTACTGCTTTGGTGTTAAAAATAGGTGGTGTTTTAGGTACTGGTACAAAAAGCATGTTCTTTGGAAACAGACCTTTAGAAAGTCATTCAGATGTCCTATTTCAGGTGCTCCATACAGATAAAATTTCATTGAAGGGACTACGATTTTCCAAAGCAATTTGCAAGCACGTGTGTTTCATGGCTTGAAGATAAACGGAGGCTTCCTGTAAGAGGCCAGTAAGCAGAAGTGCAAAGCAATGACATTCTGAAAAATCTGTCTTTTGTTTGAAAATTGAGGTCCTTGCCTCTTTAAAGGGCTTTGTGTGAGACAGAGGCTTTTGACAAAGGGCTTTTGAGGGAGACAGAGGGGCAAAAAAGGATTTGTAATTAGAACACCTAGGAGTCAGGAAAATCCTCTGTCAATGTGGGGAAGAAAATTAGGCTAAGGTTTTCAAACCTGGGTAATTATGATAAAGCACCAAAATAGAAACATTTTGTTTTTAATCGCTGTGCCTGAGGACTCTGACTCAGGTTTGCAGGAGGAGATAGCTGGGCCAAGTCTTACATCAGAGCTCCACTTCTACCCACCCCAAAACTTTCCACCCCTGTAGCAAGTATAACTGAACAAGATGTTCATCAGCTTCGTTGTCACTGCAATCAGTGGGAAGGCAAAAGTACTAGAAAGAAATCAGCTGTTAATACATTGCCCTCTTTTCTCAATTATGCATTTCTGTTCAAATATTCTGTATACAAAGGCTTGATTTCTATTCATCACTGGCCTGAAACAAGGATGACTCCACCAAAATCACTGGCATGAGACTGATTCAGCTGAGATGGGAAGTAAGCCTAGTATGTTGGAGTGTTTAGAAATATTGCAGATTATACATGCAGGGCAGAGTAAATAATGAGAGAACAAGAATTTACAAGCCAGCAATGGTTGTTGAAAAGCTTTGAAAATTAATTTGGAAAAAAAGCTGGGTGAAATTCTATAATCACAGAATTCCTCTAACCTAGTTTCTGTAGCATACGTGCTTTATAGCGTTTAAATTTTTACACTTACCCAGGATGAAAAGGAAAAAGGGAAAGTAATTCCACTAAATCACATGAGGTGTAACCTACTTGAAAGCTAACAAAGCCCTTTCCAGATGAAACAGTCTCCAGCATGTTACCTCTTCTTGCTCTTCTCTGCATGTGAGAATAATTACACATGCACTGACACAGAGAAAATACTTTTTTCCTTATTAAACTTGATAATAATTTCTGGTTCCGCTAATGTGGTTATATATTTATATTTGTTCTTTTTCACAGTTTAAAACTTAGGCTGTGAGGTGAGAAGGTGTGCAAAAGAGAGAAGGGAGAAGGTAACAAGTACTAAGTGAAGTAGAGTGGTAATTGTGAGGACCTGTGAGCATGGATTTTATGCAGAGGCTGTGCAAACCTGTCCTGGTTTCGTCTGGGATAGAGTTAATTTCCTTCCTAGTAGCTGGTACAGTGCTGTGTTTTGGATTTAGGATGAGAATAATGTCGATAACACACCGATGTTTTAGTTATTGCTAAGTAGTGCTTACACTAGTCAAGGACTTTTTAGTTTTCCATGCTCTACCAACTGAGCAGGCTGGAGGTGCACAAGAAGCTGGGAGGGGGCACAGCCAAACTGGCCAAAGGGACATTCCATACCATGTGACGTCATGCTCAGTACATAAACTGGGG
>NW_008796110.1:4491007-4492495 GCF_000699145.1 Aptenodytes forsteri
AGCGGGTGGTGAGCAATTGCACTGTGCATCACTTGCTTTGTGTATTATTATTATTACTATTATTATTACATTATTATTATTATTATTTTATTTCAATTATTAAACTGTCTTTATCTCAACCCACGAGTTTTTCTCACTTGTGCTCTTCCAATTCTCTCCCCCATCCCACCGGGGCTGGGGGGGAGTGAGTGAGCGGCTGCATGGTGCTCAGTTGCTGACTGAGGTTAAACCACGACAAAACCATTCAGGTTTTATTCCTGAAAAAGCAGTAGGACCAGTGCAATCGTCAGCTGTGGCAATGCAGCAACACTTCTTGTGCATTACAATTCAAAGCAAACATGCACAATCTACTCACAGACATGCCTTCCAGTCTTCTTGTTCTTGCATGTCACATACATATACTGCATGACTGCAACAAAAGCTGGCTGTGGCAGGCCCAGGAAGTCCACATAAATTTCTATTTCTCTGTTCCTCCTTACAATCTAATGTGAGACATTTAAAAATTGAAAAGGGAACCAAGCCTGTTTTAAAAAAAAAAAAAGAGGAAAGAGAAAAAGAAGGTCAAATGTCTAAATCTTTTCCTTGTGGTAGCTGTCTTGAAATGTAGGTGATACAAACTAAATGTAACCAATACAAGTTTTAACAGTTTTAATGGCACTTCCACCAGGAGTTGGTGACCAATAAAGCAGCATCTTCAAAGATCTTTTCTGAGAAGGATGCAGGCAGCTCACAGCATTAGAGCATGATGATGTCCAGGCTGCTACAGGTTTCACCAAGGCCCTAGAGATTCCCTACAACCAAACAGTCAGTCAACTTAGTTTGCTAAGCCAACCGTTTTACCCAGTGCAAGAGTTTGGTGGCATGAAATAATGCAGAACTGAATGATGGACTTAAATCAGCAATCACAGTTAGGATGAGGTTCACCTCACATACATATATATATATATGTGTGTAAAAGTTGGGATCTTGATTTTACTGTCTCCCCATGGGGATCCAATGCCATCCGAGCTGCCCAAAGATGCCCTGTCTAGCTCCTAGCTGCCACTCCAGAAAGTTTCCCATAGATCCTGTGCCACATCTGCCAAGCTAAATACATATACCCTCATATGCCCCAGAGAGTCTCAAATGGCCCTAGGCACTGAGGTCTGAGCAAATGATTTGACCTCTAATGCCTTGACAATTAGAGCTAACAGAGGTTCATTTAGACTGTATTTCTAATTAACAACGGAGACAAAACTTCATCTTCAGAAGCAATTTGTCGCATTTTAAAGAGGAATGGAGAGAAATATCCACCGTTAAGACAGATAATGGTGTTTGACCAGCCTGGCTGAACAGAGAGCTTTGGATGGTGTTTGCCAGCCTGGCTGAACAGAGAGCTTTGGCTGGAACTCAGGAAAAAAAAAGGAGAGTTTATGATCTTTGGAAGAAGAAGTGAGGTTATGCAGGGAGAAAATTAGAAGGGCCAAAGCCCAGCTAGAACTTAATCTG
>NW_008796110.1:4494967-4508337 GCF_000699145.1 Aptenodytes forsteri
CTGGGGTTGTTTAGCCTGGAGAAAAGGAGGCTGAAGGGAGACCTTACTGCTCTCTAGAACTACTTGAAAGGAGATTGAGGTTGTAGCAAGGTGGGTGTCGGTCTCTTCTCCCCAGTAACTAGCAATAGGACAGGAGGAAACGTCCTCAAGTTGCAGAAGGGGAAGTTTAGATTGGATATTAGGAAAAATTTCTTCACCAAGAGAGTTATCAAGCATTGGAAGAGGCTGCCCAGGGAAGTGGCAGAGTCACCATCCCTGGAGGTATTTAAAAAACATGTAGATGCGGTGCTTAGAAACATGGTTTAGTGGTGGACTTGGCAGTGCTACGTTAATGGTTGGACTTGATGATCTTAAAGGTCCTTTCCAACATAAATGATTCTATGATTCGATGATTACAGTATTTCTGTATTGACTACAAACTGTTCTAAGACTTCAGTTGCCCAAATATTCAACAGCTGGAGTCCTGTTTAGACGCATTCAGTAGTCTCTATAGAGCAATTCAGATTACATGTCTACATGTGTGTATAGCATGTAGAGTTAGGAGAGATAAATCTCACTCTCAATTTCTTCTTGGATTTTTTCAAATCACCCAGGCCAATATCTCCTACATGAACGCTGAAAGAAACTGTGAAAAAATGAGTCCTCAGTTAGTGTGATTGGCATTACCCTACAGCCTCGGGGATTTACACCTGTTAAGAGACATATTGAGTGCTTGGGCCAGGGATGTTACACTAGTGTCACTCCTTTCCTGACTGTGGAAAAGTTTCTAAGTGTACAGGTGTAGAGTTAAGTATATTACTGAAAATTTTTCTGAATACTGAAAATGAATCTACATTTCTGTGTTAGTGCTTACTTGAGTTAGTGACTTTTTTTTTCATTCACTGAACAATTTGAAAGGCACCTAGCTCTGCTTAAATGCTTTCTTAATATTATCTATATTCAGTATCAGACACTGCTGGAATTTTACAGCAAGACTATGCTGTTGAGTGAGAGGAGGGCAATCCACAATCATTGCACTGAAATATGGTCAGATTCTGGAAAGATTTGAGAGACATTTCTACAAAGGAAGATATAAATTGTCACCGGTTGGAATAACTAGCTATAAATTCCACGGAAGTAAGGGAGGTAAGATTTTCAAAGAAGAAATATATTATCTCTCATAGTGGCCAGTAAAGAGTTTCAAATAATTGATAAAAATGCCACAATTGTAACGTGTCATGCTATAAAAGTTATGATATGAAATACTGATTTTGATCAGCTGGAAAATAATATGTTTATCATGTGGTATTGCAAGATTTGCATGCTGGAGAAAAAGAATCAATTATCAAGCATGTTACATAAGATAGAAGTCAATTCTTTATACAAGACACGCTGAAACAAAACCAGCCCAACCCAGGAAAACCTGTTGATCACCCTTTAAAAACAAAATAAGAAAGTTGCCTGGACAGATTACGGGTGTGCTGTTTATCAGTATAGCCTGCCTGGGCTTACAGATATAAAGAAATTGTCTCACAGAAAAGGATCTGATAAGTAATTATTTACCTTTTAATACAACCATTAACTTCTTTAAAAGTGATCATCTTCATAATCAAGTGATAAGCAACTAAAAAAGCTCAACAAGACTTTAGTTTTTATTTACACAGGTGTACTTTGTTAGGAAAGCAATCAATGCCATCATCTGACTATCTGAAACAACTGAATTTTTCTGGTGATAATATGTGATATTTACAAAGAGTGAAATGTAATCCTATTTAGAATTACTTGTAAAAATATCTCAGATGAAGTTAAGTAGCTAAACCTCAGTGAATATTTGGTTATTTTAGCTTTTTCTCATAGTCAAATCACCTGAAAATTATTTATGTTTTTTTTCAATTTAAAAATAAAACATTTTTGCAGTTCAAATTTATTCACCATATATTTCTTGTAAATAATTTTTATATGTAGACTCTGCTGGCAGGAATATGCAAAATCCAAACTGTGCTAGGACATGCTGATCACATGATGTTCTTTCTTCCCAAGTTGGATGAGTAAAACTTGGAAATAGCTTTCTTTACAAGAAGAAAAATGTACATTTATTTGCTAATGCTTCATTAGAAATGTATTGTTTAACTGACCATTCCTGTTTGAAACCTTATCCATGGGAAATAAATACAAGAACAATTAGACAAAGCAGTTTCAATTCTCCATTTTTAATAAATATGCACGATAGTGTATGTGCATCTTTATTCAGTTCTTGTACTTGACTTTAGCCAAAACCAGTGAAAGACAAGAGTTGTCATTACATTATGTTCACGTGAACTTTAGTCACTCTGATTAATTGCTGCTATGTTTCTTGGGTATGTTTACTATGAAACATTGAACTGAGAAAGTCTGTGTATCCAGTTTGGCTCAGTAAAATCACTCTTATGCTAGCTTCTCAAAGGACCACTAAAGACTGACATTTGCAAACTCGTGCTTTCCACAGCATCACAGTAATCCAACATGGACCTATTTTTGTATTGTGATTGTAATAGCTGGGCTGTCTTTCATCATACAGAATAGGCATGTTTACCAAAAAAAAAAGATGTTAAATGACAGTGTTCAGTCTGTCCATAACTATCTTTTCGTATAAAACTACCACAGATAATGCTGTAAGTCCTTCATGCCAAAAAGATTGTATTCCCTTAGTACACTCACGTCTTCTGTTCTTAACTGGTTTTGAAGTAGAATATAATGATGTGGAAGATTAAGTAAGAACATAAAAAGAACTTCAAAATCTCTCACTAGATTTTTTAGGGTTTTTTTTAAAAAGATCAATAGAAGCTAATAAGAAGTCAATGTGTATTTTCTGAAAGGGAAGCTCACCATCTTTGACGTATCAGCTGAAATACATGAAACCCTGTTATTTTTTTGATTTTTTCACATTGCTCCCAGATGACTCCCTAACCATTTCAACCTAGGTAATGCTATACCACCTGCAAAGAATTTGCTGTCTAATATATGAAGTAATTATAATTCAGTAAGCAGTTTGATACAAAATGGTGGCAAAGGTCACAATTAGGATTCATTTTCTGGTAACAAATAATTTTTAAACTGTGGTACACTGAAATGAAGAAATAGAAGAAGATCTCCAGGTTTGGAAAATGAATCTGTAATGAGTTAGAAACACACAGCCACCTATACATACCTGCCCATGACCTGATGTAGACATACGGGCAGTGCAGTCTCAGTTCCTTCAGATCTCTTTGAAGACAGATATTTTCTAGGATCCAGTTGATCTTTTCTTTTTTTGTGTGGTAGATTTTTTAGCAGGGGTAGTGTTAGTTCAGGCAGGTATCTCCTGCCAGTTCAAGAACCCTATGCCATTACTGTGCTGATTCAGGAAAACTTCCATCTAGCATTAACCCTACTGTTGGCCAAGACAGAATTAGATGTCCTCTTTCAGTGTCTCCATTGTTATAACTGAAGAGGAAGACTGCAGTCTTCTTTCTCAGACCTTATTTTGGTCAGTAAAAAAAAGTGATAGATTTGTCCCTTCCTGCACTGCTGCATTCATGTTTATAGAGGCCTTGGGACAGAAATGAGCTTACACTTCTTTGTAAGTGCTCAAGCGTGGCTATCTCTAGGACTCTGTCTCTGACCTTTTCTAAATCCTCAGTGACTTCAGAAACCCTGAAATAGCTTCAGCATGAGACACTGCTCTGTTAGCCTTTATGTCTTGCAGAGCAATTCTCTGTTGCTGACTCAATCAAAACACCCAAACCAACCCCATAACTATCTATGGTGAAATGACTGGCTTGGTAGATGAGTGGAGAGTAGTGGACACTGTCTGCCTTGGCTTCAGTATGCTTTCAACACTGTCTTCCATAAGATCCTCATAGAAAAGCTGATGAAATATGGACTGAATGAGCTGACAGTGACATGACTGAAAACTGCCTGAATGGCTGAGCTCAGAGGGTAGTGATCAAGTATGAAGTCTAAGTGGAGGCCAATAAATAGTGATGTACCCTAGCGGTTGATATTGGGCGCAATATTCCTCAGCATCTTCATTGATGATATGGATGATAGGTCTGAGTGTACCCTCAACGGTTTTGCTGATGATACAAAACTGGGAGAAGTGGCTGATACACCAGAGGGTCGTGCTTCCATTCAGAGTGACCTTGACAGGCTGGAGAAATGGGCTAACAGGGACCTCACGAAGTTCAACAAGAGAAAATGTGAAGTCCCACACCTGAGAAGGAACAACCTCAGGCACCAGTACATCCTGGGGGCTGCCCATCTGGAAAGCAACTTTGCAGAAAAGGACCTGGGTGTCCAGTGCTCTATGACTGAGCACTGGAACAGGTTGCCCAGAGAGGTTGTGGAGTCTCCCTCCTTGGAGATGTTCAAAAACCATCTGGACGTGGTCCTGGGCAACCTGCTCTAGGTGACCCTGCTTGAGCAGGGAAGTTGGATCAGGTGACCTCCAGATACCCCTCCTAACCTCAACTGTTCTCTCATTCTGTGAAAATATTAAAGAAAAAGGCAAAAAGAGTTAGTTCATTGACTTAAGCAGGACAAAGATTACACCCTAACTCCATTACCAGCATTTGAAATATTGGAAGTATTCACCTGTCCCGGGCGAAAGACATAAATGACCACTGTCATCTGCAACAGCAAATGATTTTCTAACAGATATTCTTAAACCAGTGCAGGATTGCCCGTTATTTATTAATTTCTTAAAAGAAAGTCTCATTTGGGCTGTCTTTAGCAGAAACAGGCAGAAAATGCTGATGTGTATGAAAAAGCATATAGTGGTGGTTGATAGCAAAGGTGTTAATGTGGATGTTCCTGGTTTATTACGAAAACTTTTGGAAAAGCATGTAACACAGCTACCCTTCTTAACCCTTCCTTAAAGCAATAAATGAAATGTGGTTATCAAGAGATCTTGTGGTAAATCTTGTGATAAATAAGCCAGCAATCACTGTCTGTGTTTATTGTCATGAAAACACCTCTTATTTAATTATTCAGAAGAAACTATTGGGTTAAGGGATTTAAAAACTATAAACATATGCCTTAATTGCTAATCTACACATAATAATGTGTGGAATATGTCTAAATGCAGATTATAACACTGATGTGAATGTGGGACTTCCCATGCGTGCCATGTCCAGATTACAACCTTGGCTTGAATATGGGGTTCTTTTTGCTTACTTACTAGAACAGAATCCAAAAGGTCAGTGGTACAGGTCAAAGAAAACTCTTTGGCCTGAGATGGATGAATCCAAACGAAAAAACAGCTTTCTCCAATTGTTTTGCAGCAAACCATTACCTGAGGCTGCTGGATTTCTCCAAGGGCAGAACAGCTACCCTTGAAAACTACCGTAGCTGAAAAGTGGTGAACAAGAGGAGAACTAACACTGACAGAGGAATGCTGGACAGCAGGGAAGAGACATGAATTCATACAACACAATCTGATGTCTACAGTTACATTAAAAATCATCCTCAAACAGCCTGAACTACCTGAGTCTCATTTCTTTCTCTATTTTAGGTTTTGCAACTCCCACTGAAGTAATTCATAACATGATTTTATAAACCCACGATATTACAGCCAGGTAAATTTCAGGTGGGTTTGCTATTAGCAAATTTTCTATGCCCAAAGTTTACATCACATCACTAAGCTCCAGTCTCACATAGTTAGCCGTAGCAGGTGAGATAAGCCAAAGAAGAAATAAAATTGCTTGCTTGGGATCGAGAGAGAGGCCATGAATGTGGTGAATTCAAAGAATTCAGTGTGGAGGATCCTGGATTTCTCAGAGGACTCTGAAGCATATCCAATGAATGTTGAAGAGAAGGCAACTGAGGTGGGGAAATTCTGACAGGTGTGTTATTATTTTTTCCAGATCTGTGTATGTTTATGACAAACAGAATATAATTATGTTTTGGAAACCCTGTAAAGTCTTGTATCTGCTTACTTTCAGTTACCGTGGTGTGCTCAAGAATAAACCCTGAGTGGGAGTCTTGGATAACGAAACATAAAATGCTTCATTCTCTTCATACCAAGAAAGCTTAAGACTTTCGTTGAACACCGATATGTTAGTTAATCAGAGGGATCATTCCCAGGTTTGTAATTCTGTGTGATGGCAGCATACCACACTGAGCTGTGAAATATATTGATAGACTTGGGATACTTGAAGGCTCCCAAGTACTCTAGGCAGAAAGCTATAAATTCTGGTCCAATGATACCAATAATAAAACAATATCACTTATCCAGAATGGTAATCCGTGAAGAATACAAACTGGAAAAATATGTTGTATAAAGTCATTGATTTTGATGTAAAAACTTCAGAACTGGGCCTACATTTAGAAACTAGAAACTAGGGGGAAGAGAAAGGTTTTGTTTTCCCCTTCCCCCTAGAGGTATCTCTATGTAGATTTGGCCATTAGCTTTACTGGCAGCAATCGTTATATTTATGGAAAGTGCTTTTCATTACCTGTTATAAAAATCACATTGCATGAGGAGATAACTATATCATGCTAACAATCAAGTCATTTGTTTCATGGCACTTCAGCATCACATTTAAATGCCACTGCATTACTTGTTGCATACTGATGATTAGTTAACTTTAACATCATTGATAATTGGATTAGACAGTTGACAAAAAGATGAAAAAGGGAAGGAAAATGATTCCAATGTCCTTCAATACCATACTTTTGGTATAATGTAGGAATTACTCAGGCCTGAGAGTGGGGGGTAAAAGCAGATTCAGGCCCTTAGTCCTTGCTCCAGACAATATGCAGGCTAAGTCAAGTAGGATGGTGGAACTGCAGTGAACTATTATACAATGTTTGTATCTTGTATCTAAGACACTGGGGGAAGGAGCATCATATCCATCCCTGAAGGTCTACACTCTCTCCAGAAGCACTAGATAACTCTCTATATGTAGCTAAATCTGCTTTCTGGAAAGAGGTATCAGAAGGTAAAGGTAGAAAATGGATTAACGACACAGGATTGCATTTCTCTGGGACTCTTATGACCTAGGAAGTATAACAAAGATCTTGGAAAAGCTATCCATGATGTAATATTGGAGACAGTCAAACTACAATTGCAAGGCAGAAAGGCTGAATGACCAACTGAATATCAAATGCCAATTGGACCAGTGCCAGAAATCATGTGAGCTAGCTATAATACTATACTAAAGGCCAAAGCACAGCACTGAGCACTCCACGTTGCTAGCACACTTACATTGGCGGGTTTGGTCAGGCCAGCAGCTCTCTCCATTAAGGAGTATAGAGAAGGCCATTGTCTTTCAGAGGTGGGTGATAGAAATCTAATTTAGCTGTACAGATAAGATCTGTATGGTGCAACTTGCCCTCAGGGCCTAAGATTGGGACCTGCTCCATTTTGTTTACCATAAGATGCAGCATCAGATACCAGAATGGGAGGTAAAGTATCAACACTGAAATATCAAATGTACTCACTTCTGCATATATAAAAACATTATTTTTCAGCTTGAGAGTTGTAACAGTATTTGGAGTTAGAGGTTTTGCCTTTGCAGAAGAAGTACACCCATCACTGCACACAATTATTCATAAAAGCTGCTCTTCATTTGTGGCTTACAGAACATCACAGGTGTGTTTAGCATTCATTGTGCATAACCTTTAAAGGTCCGTGCACATATTTACAGTTTTTCTGCACAAAGATTTGCTGTTGAATGTAATTTTAGGTCACCATACTTACGCTCACTTCAGCTGAGGTCAGAAAAGAGAAAGAATGAGCAAGAAGACATAAATATTATAAGGAAAACAGATTTGTAAAGAAGACAAACTTTATATTACTTATTTGAGGCAAAACACAGAGAGGTTCAGTCCAAAAGTAGTCTCTTTTAGAACATTATAAACAATTAGGAGCAAGGTTAACCTGGAAGTCACTTTGGAAAGTTAACTATAACTAATGTAATAATGGCATTTTAAAGAATGTTTATAGATGGAATATTCACTGTAAAATGTAAGTCTTTTTTGTTTGTAAGTCTTTTTCTATGATAAACATAGTGGGGTTTTATTTTATTCCATATTGCATTATAGAGTGCTATTCAGTACAGTGTTACAATGTCTATTTAGACATTGCATGCAAGAACAAGGCACTTAAGGAAGCCATGTGATTGTAAAAGTATCTAAGCTGTAATTGGGTAAGTATCTGTATTTTCCTTTATATCAACTAAAGAATCTAAATGTCCTTCTGGAATACATTTATTGTAATTAATAGATAACCTTCTTCTCATTGTAACACTATCTAGTATTCTCAACGTCTAGTAGGATTGTTCCCCATTGTGTTCCACATATGTACGAAGCAGTGCTGTATTTTTAATTTTTGGTGCTTGGGTTAAGGGTGACTGGATAAAATAAAAAGGATGTGCCTCATAAATATAACATGAAAATTACAGGAACACAATGACCTTGTCTACTAAAGAAAGAAGAGTTTATTCGTAAACCACAGACAAAAAGAAAAGTAACCGAAAGAAAAAGAACAGAAGGACAGTCATTCATTTATGTACTAGCTAAATTAAACCCACTACATTAAATTTCTCTCTCTCTCATGAATATCTATATTGACCAGAACTCCCATCTGTTTTCATGTTAAAGCTATAGAAAAAAAAAAAGAGGAAATAACCACAAAGGAAAACAAAGCTAAAAATCTGTTCAAGTTACATAACAGAAGAATGAGTTGTGTTCATGTCAGAGAAAATATTTGCCATTAGTTTATGGATCAGATTCTTCAATGGTGTTATTCACACTGGTGTAAATGAGAACGGAATTCAATCTTTAATAATTTTCAAAACCTGAATATCAACTCCTGGTCACTCTTTAGGAAAAGGTATGTTAAAAAGAGATAGTTTATCCAAGAATGGATAAAGCTATGTGGCTATCTCACTTCCAGGTCAATGCTTTTTGTGGTAGCACAGCTCACTAGGAAAAAACAAATTCTTACCACAACAGCTTTTTGGTTATCTGGGCAAAATTAATTGGCGGTCTCAGCCTCTGGAAAAAACTAGCCACATAAACAAGACTGGGCTTGACTCTCTCTTTGACATTGCAATGCGTGCTCCATTAAAACCAACGCAGACGACTCCTACCTCACGAGTGTAAAACTGAGTATAACTCTTTCTGCTATAGAGGTGGGCTGCCTATATAAATGAGCCGAGGGAAGTGAGTTAGACATGTTTTTCAGTCATCGTTCTCTTTCGCTACATGCAGTTACACATCCTCTGTAAGTGTAGAGCTTTTTTGACTGGGGAAGATCCTACTTTCAGCTGTCTGCCTGCTAGGAGTTCCCATGCCCAGAAATCAGCTGGTTCAGTTCTTTATATCAGGTTTCACATGTCAGTCGGGCGCAGGCATGTTTTAACTGATCCTCGAGAACCTGTCTCTTGAGAATGAAACAGATGAGAATCTCCTCTGTGCATCTGCAGCCAGGATGAGACCTATGTCGACATTCAGCACGTACCCATGGATTACAGAAGCCTACGAGCCAATTTAAAGGCTCCCTTTATGGATCTAGTCCCTGGGTGACTTCTCCAATTATTTAAAAAGCCTGTGGTAAAGCAGAAACTTAAACCAAGAGCTGAATCTGCACTGAAAGTTCTGCATTTTGCTCTGCCTCGTGAGACCTGTGTTTCATAAAAAAATACATATAAATGAAAATCTCCTCTTCTTTAAAACGTTGGTGGCTCACTATGTTTTGGGTGTACTTTGTGAGTGGCTCTCTTCACCTTAATGTTAATTTTGTAGCAAATTACCATTTCAGAGGGCATTAAAATAGGCAGTATTTTCTTTCCCCACCCTTTCAAGTTTTCCTGCACTTCTTGTGAAATATGTTCATACTGAGAGATGAGACAGGTTCTGCTGCTTAAGTATGCTTATTTAAAGCATACTTTACTTCTTGGGCATTGTTATGTTCTTTGTGCCTGTTCAGTGATACCCCAGGGTTCTCTCAGTGACAAAAAAGTCTGTGGTCTGGCAGGCTTCTGTTTGAAAAGAGTTAGCTTACTTCAAGAAACAAAACGTTGGGAAAGAAAAGCATATGACAAGAAAAAACTTGTTTCATATAACTAAGTGCAAATAACCGAGGCTTTACATGCATCTGAAAATTATCCTGGATTAAGATGGGATATACATATATCTCTCTCTATATATGTATACATAGACATATATATTTTTTTTCAGTACTACTGAATTCAGTATAATACTAAGCACAGATCTTATTCAGAATGAGAGCACATTTTCCTGGCATAATCTATTTCCAAAACACTCTCCTTCTGGAATAAGTATCTTAATTTGGGATTTTTTTAAGGTAAGCAGTCCCAAATAAAGTCTACATAGACAGACATTATAGATACCTGTTTAAGAAAAGAATTTGTTCTTGATTAGAAACAATGGATCATTATGCACTATAGCTCAAGAAACATCAGTGAGCAGTATATACAAAAGGTGGAACAAATGCATTTTAAGGAAGATGTTATGGGATAAGTTCAAGCACCATAAAATAAGCAAATTCATATTTATCTTTATTGTAAAAGAAATCTAAAGATGTTAACCTTGAATGCTGAATTGTATCCAGGCATTAAACCCAGTTATTGACAATCACTGGTGCTGGGATTGGGTTGCCTAAATACAAACATCTAATGCATATATTTGTAACTATATCTATCTACCTGTGCTATATTAATTGTGCACAGGACCTATGGGAGACCTTCTTTCTGGAGCAGCAGCTGGCAGCCAGTGCATCCTAAATGGCAATAGGTACCTCTGTTTAAGTGACTGAATTCCATCTTTGGTTTCATTGCAGGTATTTTTATTTCTGTTTATGTGAAAGAAGCTATGTTGAAATATTCTAAATAAGAAATTAAAGTACGTAAACCAGTGTATTGATGGAGTCTACTTTTCTTTGGAAATAAAATACAAGTGATATTGATCCGATTTAATGAGGTCTTAGTTTTCAGCAGAATGGCTGATTCCATCAGTCTCTAACGCTACTGAAATTTCTCTGACCAGCTCTGCTGTTCAGGTTCTGGCCTCTTATAGCTTCTCACATCACACGTCTGTTGTCATTTACTCTAGGATAAAGTTACAGTGGATATACACTGGAGAGCAGAGTCTGGCCCGGAGTCTGCAAATTACTTTGTGTATCTGCTTTTACAGCTGGTCTTTACTCTCTCTGTGAATTCAAATGGCTAAACTGATTTACATTCAGACTTTAGTTATTTCTTGTGTGCAGATACTTTTATTTTGGAATAAAAGCACAAAATATTATTTGATACATAAAAAAATCAACACAAGAGGTATAATGAAAATTATCTATGTTGAAGCATTTGGACAGCTTGAAGTAGAAGTGCTGTCAGTATAACTTAAAAATTTGCTGCTTTGTTGTAAATGATCATTATAAAATAGCCTAAAACTCATCCAGGTGTGATGACTGCTATCCTGACTAGCATCATAGCTGACCAGAACTGAAAGAGTTATTCTCTGTAAGTGGAAGTTTCATCGCCAGTAAAATGAGCTCAAGAAAGAGGCGCGTCTATAAGCAGGTTTGCACATTCAGTGGAAGCTGTGTTAGGACGTGAAAAGAATGATGCGGATGGGGTGAGGGCTGAATGGGCAGGGTCAGCACCAGTCCCACACTGCAGACAAAACAGTGTGGGCACAGAGTAGAAGGAACAAGCAGAAGCAATATATGCAGGCACAAAGTAATGACAAGGCCTTTACACGTTACCAGACCACAGAGCCCAGCATCTGGGAAGAAAACATGGAAATGGAAGAGCCTTAATGAGACCGTGATGACCGGTTGTTTACTCAACTACAGCACAAAACTCGTTAGTATCAGCTGACTGCCCCTGTGGTGTACTGTGAGGGACCTCACCTAATTGCCTGAGTTCCTGGAGATGAAAGATCTCTTCCCTTGAATAAGCAATGATCTAATTAGTGCATTTCTGTGCAGCGTTTCTGGTTCTATATCTTTCTTGTATTTTGGTACCATGTTATGTGGTATCCAAAGGCAACAGCATTGAACTCTTTGGACGTTTAACATATTGTGCTAGCTAGTGCAGTTCAGAGCTGAACTGCCATGGGAAATTTTAATGAATCAAGGTACAGATTTTATATTCTGCTTTGCCACAAAGGTGTTCAGGAAGCTGCAAATGAAATAGATTTATTGCATAACATTTCTTTGAAAACAGTTAGACTGGTAGACTATTCAGGGAGAATCCTACCAAGAATGTGTAAGAACCAGAAAGCTAACTAAAAATGGTTTTTCCAGTGTGCTTGGCTTCTACACAGAAGAATTTATGAGCTATGACTTCAGAAAGTCAGTGGATGCCCTCTTCAAGACCACCTACAATGAGGTTCAGTTTTGAATTCAATTGAGATTCTTCAGATACAAGATATTATGCATGACAAAAATGGCAAATGACTGGACTGAACAATTAGTACAGTTTATGAGGATCTAGAGAAAGTACAGGATGAGTGATATCAATAAAAAGGGCAAAAGGAGAAATGTTCTTCAGGTGAAAGTGACTGGCAGGAGATATGTGTTGTATATACATATGAAGCTCTTTGTTAGGCTTGCTTTGTAACTCTCATCTCAGCTACTCTGGGAATGTTTTATACTCCTAGCTACACTGGTGAGTCATCTGGCCAGTCTGAGCTTCAGCTTCTTCATCTATCAAAGTGGAGAATAATACTTCTCTGGCTTGCTGGAGTGTTACAACCTAGAGTTCCTAAAACACTGTGAATTCCAAGGTGGTAAAATACATGGGAATGCAGAGGATGGTCATTACTTTAATTGTCCATGCTGTGGGTTATTTGCCCAGAGACATATCTACCACAGGTATTTCTTTGATAAGCTTGTTTGAAGTGGTACGCCAAAAAGCCTTTCAGTTTGCAAGAGACTGTTTGTGTGTGCTTTGGAGCATGCCAGAACATATCAGAAAAACAAAATGCATTTTCCAGGTCATTTCAGATCACAGAGCAGCCACACAACACATAGCTGCAGTAAATACACTACTTTTACACTACCAGCCCAACAGAAGCCTTTGATTACCTAACAGCGGGGGGACATAATGGACCCTGCCCAGTTTCCATGGAGAAACAGACAGGCTGTTGTGGTTTAACCCCAGCCGGCAACTAAGCACCACACAGCCGCTCGCTCACTCCCCCCCGGTGGGATGGAGGAGAGAATCAGAAGAGTAAAAGCGAGAAAACTCGTTGGTTGAGGTAAAGACATTTTGATAGGTAAAGCAAAAGCCATGTGTGCAAGCAAAGCAAAACAAGGAATTCATTCACTACTTCCTAACAGCAGGCAGGTGTTCAGCCATCTCCAGGAAAGCAGGGCTCCATCATGCATAATGGTTACTTGG
>NW_008796110.1:4508567-4558862 GCF_000699145.1 Aptenodytes forsteri
GGCCTTGACTGTGTGTAAGCACTGCTCAGCAATAACAAAAACATCCCTGTGCTATCAACACTGTTTCAACATCAATACCAAAACAAAGCACATTACTCTTCCCTCAGCTTTATATGCTGAGCACAACGTCATATGGTGTGGAATATCCCTTTGGTCAGTTGGGGTCAGCTGTCCCAGCCGTGTCCCCTCCCAACTTCTTGTGCACCCCCAGCCTACTCGCTGGTGGGGTGGTGTGAGAAGCAGAAAAGGCCTTGACTGTGTGTAAGCACTGCTCAGCAATAACAAAAACATCCCTGTGTTATCAACACTGTTTCCAGCACAAATCCGAAACATAGCCCCATACTAGCTACTCTGAAGAAAATTAACTCTATCCCAGACAAAACCAGCACACAGGCGAATTGGCTGGTGAGGTCCAATGGATAGAGTGTGTGGCTGACTGCAGCTGGAGCCTTTTTACATCCCCTATGCAGTTAGTGCATAGTGGTAACTGCTCCATAGCTGATGAGAGGCAACAGTGCCTATAGGAGTTAAAGTTGCCTGATGTCCAAATGAAATTTTGTGTATTTTCCCAAGGGCTCTGCTCCTGCCCCTAGGACTGCTTTACACAGATGCAAACCCTCATACCCCTCCCATGTCTGGGTCAGAATATCCCTTATCTTACCTCAAATCTCCTCACTCCCCCATTCAGACTCCCTGCCAAGCCCCGCTCTTGCTGAATTTGTCACAGGCAGATCTTTGCCAACCAGGCCATCTTTAACAGACCTTCATGCCTACATGAGACTAGGGAGAAGTTCGCATGTCCTGGTTCAACACTGGCCTTCACATACCATTAGAAACCTTTTCTTGCCCCTGATTTAGATGTGAAAGAGATGATGGCTTACTTTTGTGAATGTGACTGTGATCCTCAGTTGCAGATAAGTAGTCATCTTCAAAACAGAACATGTAGAAACACAGTGAATGTCTGGTCAGATGACTGGCAGGCTTGAGCAGAAGAACTTGGAGAGCTTTTAGGCACAACTAAGTTACACTTGTGAGGTGCAACCCCATACCACTTGTCTTGTGAACTGCCTTTGAGTGGTGAGGAGAAAGAACAAATGTGTAAAAGTCCATAGACACTGTAACATTGCCCAGAGTGAGATTCCCCAGACTTGAAAGTCTCACAGAATGGATGAGATTCTCATGCTTCGTGCAGAAACAGAATATAAGCCATATTCAGCCAATATGGAGGCATGCCGTCTTAGTAATTCAGTATGGTATCAAAAGTAGAGAGAACTGGGAGATGTTTGTTTCACCTGCTCTTCATGTATTAGCCCCAAACTATTGGTTCAATGGCATATACATAAAATCTGTACAACTAGAGACTGAAGTCCTTCTAACCTTGTCATTGCTTATGCTTCTTTCCATTGAGCATATAAACTGACATTGGCTGATTAGTAGTGACTTGAGTTCACATCTTTCTTGATCGTAAGTATAACAAATAAGAGGGGCCCTCAAACACAGATTTTCTGCAGAGGGGAGGGTAGTGAGAAAAGGGACATTACTGTGCCTTTTGTGGCATGTTTGACCAGTTTTATCCCTCCATCTAGCACTTTAAATATATGCCTTATGTGATAATGCTGCCAAATACCATTGTTTGTTTATCAGACAGGTATTTGTAGAAAATTATTTGCAGCACGTTTTCTCAAGCACTGGAAAATTTTTAGGTCTGTGCAATTAGAAGTACTCATTTCACAAGCATTTTTCAGCCCCTTCCATGGGGGCTGGATCCGAGTGGATTATTCATGGAGTATTCTCAAAGCATAAAGCCATGCCAGAATGAACGACGGCTAAAGAAGTACAGTGAATTTCTCACAATGAATGGTGGATGTTGGTAACCCACACTGTGAGCAGCAACTGGAAAGCCCCATCTGAGTGATGAGAATTAAAGAACAAGCAGAAGTTCAGTCACTGTGGTATTTATTGCAGCAAACTACATCTTAAAAATTGCTGGTTATCTTGGAAATGGCTGTGGATTAGTCAGGCTGTAAAGCTGTCAGTTTTATTAAGGTATAGGCACTGAATTCATGCTTGTTTTCAGTGATGTAAGAAAAATGGAAAGCAGTCATCAAAAATGTCTTCAAAAGGAAATGAGCTGGCTATCGTGTTGAAAATGGCTGTTTTGTCTCTTTGAATTCTGGTCTGAGAAACAAGCTTTCATACTGATTTCAGGTTTGAAGGCACAGGTGATTTATGGCTGTCAAGATTAGCCTAATTACCTGACTTGTTCATGTGTCTCAGTGAGTAGACTGCCAGTTAACAGGAATTGAAAACTGTGTCTTTGAACCTTTACAATAAAACTGGGGCAATGGAAAAGCAAGTGTGACTTACAGGAGCAGAAATTGCTGCTCACTCCCAACCCTGGAATTTTTCCTCACCGAAAATTAATTGAAAAAGTATTCCGACCGCACCAATGACATTGAAGAACAGTTGCCTAAATTCGGTTGGGAAGTTTAATGAATTTGGTTTTGACAGTATAACTAACGGGATTTTGATTGTGTACCGTTCAGCATAGAAGATACCATCCAAGATAACTTTCCAGGAAAGGAAAAGGAAGAAGTGATTAAATTATGATGTGACAGTACTCTCAGTCTCAGGAGAGTGTCCCTAGAGTCTTTTGGCTGAGAAAAAGAAGAAAGAAAGTTGCCGAGCTTGATATTAGATTCTGATCGTCTTGATACCTTGCATATATTACAAAAATGTGGGGGTTTTTCTTTCTCATATGCCATTTGGATGACTACCTAAGATCATGGCTGACTTGAATTTGGTGGCAGCAGTTTTCTCCTTTACCATAAAGCCTACCATCTCGGGTGCTTGCCTAGGAAGGAAGAAATCTCACTCTGACTTCTGAGCTGAAGAGAGGTTTGAACTTATACCTCCCCTCTTTCAGGAGGATGTGAATGTGCACCAGGAGGCCAGTGATCACAGCGCCAAAAGAAGATGAGGCATGAGGAAATGTAATTATAACCTAATGGTTAGAGCACTCCTGTGGGAGCAGAGCTTTTACATGTCCCTCCAGAGCAGTAGTTAGTCTGAAACCAGACCCTCTTTAGCTGTGTTAGATTGCTCAGTAGCTGCAGTGGACAATGGATCTACCTTCCACTCATTCCAAAGTTACAGTCTATTTCTGATGAGACCCTTGTTCTGTGTTCATCCTTGGAGCCTTTGGAAGACACAACACGTTACAATGTGGGTTTTTTTTTGGCTTATAATGCACCATCACTCAGTGTCACATCTGCCAAACCTCTGTGCCAAGGTCTATTCTCTGTCTCTATGGGGTTTTTTTTGATTTGCCAACATGTGAAGGCTCACTTGTCTCTACTTGAGAAAGGCAAAACAGTGATGAGTGCAGCAACTCAGCTTGGAGCCTAGCTGGACAGCTGTGGTGGACCTCAAGTGAGTTTTCAATGTAACATCAGGTATGAATCGAAATAGCAAAGGAAAGGAGCTTCAGTCCCCTCACTGCATCACATAACTAGCTATTTAACTTCATTGAAGCAGAAGGCTCCTGGTCTGTCACTCATCAGTTCGACTCTGAAAGGGACAGCAAATCACAGTGAGCTCATCCAGCTCGGAAATGCCACTTCTGACAAGTGATGACCTCAGCTAGGCTTACCTTCCCAAGGAGGCCAGAAGTTCAGATTCGTTTCACTCTCAGGACATGTCGCAAAGGCTCCTACTTTTAACAGGCTTCAGAAAGGCACAACAGCAATACAGCTTGGTATTTCAGACAATTGTTTCACTCTGTGCTTTCCACCTGTGTAGCTGAGAAAAGACTGTTTTGTTTTTCGTAAGATTTGACCTTTATGTATATTCATAAAAACTGCCTATTGGTCTGCTTAAGAATTCTCAGTGCCTTGCAAATGAAAGCAGAATAAAAAAAAGCACAGAAAGCCTTCTCTTTAATAACTTAATGGAAAACAAACAGAGTAAGGCTGATGTAATTGTATGAATGGGATCCAGGATTAACTGACAGGCTCAGGGGGTGCTGTACTGATTTCGTAATGTGAATATTCTCCTAACTTTCTGCCTAAGTGTGTATCCAAAGAATTTTGGGGATATAGGTCAAAAAATAAAGTGTATCTTTTCCACCAACCATAAGCAGTGTGAACTCCAGTATTTGAGTGAATGACATCACATTTCAGCTTGGACCCAATTATAAACTTCAAAGACCCTTCAAAGATCCTGAAATCTGTGTTAAGAAAAAATCCCTATTTGAAGTCAGTTCCTACAGGGAATTGGAGGATATTTATATTCCAAAACCCACACTTAAATTATAAAAGGAGTGGCCTATTTTATGCTTGAACACAGCTCATTAGAGAAATCTCTTAATGAATATTTTTCAATCATCTAACAGAGAAAATCAAAGCACATAGGGTATACTATAAGATTTGCATGGATTGCTAGATACTCTCTCTAGTGAACATGTGCACTGCAAATTATGTACCATTAATAGTTTTGTGCTCATTCATCAGCATATGATTTAATAATAATTTCAGTAGTGAATTTCTATAGTATGTATATTATGAAAGAGAAAAAAGTGCACGAAAGTAGCCAGAATCTCTGCTGCTCTAAAACAACATCTCTGAGACAGTTAGATAATTAATGGTAACATGATTTTTACATATACTAATTAATTTTCAACACCAAAATTCCTTAAATAATCTTGTTTATTTCTCTGATTTATTGAATTTCATTATGTGAAGCAAGCTGCTACAGAATCTGACTCCCCTTCCTCTGTCATCCTGAAATTTATATTTTTTTCTTCATTGTGACTCCAGCTTCAACTAAAAAGGATGGAAGGTGATAATAGTCTGATGACTATTTTCTTGGGAGCTGGGCTCTGTAGGTTTGAATGCTCCCAAGGCAAGGGAAATGTAGAACATCTATGGATGAGTGCCTGATATTCTATATAGGGCAGCCCCAGGCATCTTCAGTGATACTAGCTATGCGTTTGTTTGAATACTGTCTATTTTAAGCGTACTCAGTGTGGGAAGGATCCTGAAGGATACCTATATGAGAGGACATTTAGGCAAAACATTCTGAAAACAGAGAAAAGAAAGACTAAGAACGTATTTAAAAGTACTTAGAGATTCAGGCTATGTCAATTTTAGGGACAACTACATGAGTCCCAACTTTCAGAAAAAGCCAAGCTCCTGGAGACCTCAACTTAGATACTCTGAGTCATTGTTCATGTTTGGAGAACCTAGGAACCGAGACAAAACTTCTCTCTGCCACAGTGACCTGTTTACGTTCAGTAAGTTGGCATGTCCTCACAGGGAGTGAAACATGGGACTTTATTGTTTGCATTGACCATGACTTCCTACAAAGAAAGTAAAATTTCATGAGGATATGGCAAAAGAACCAAAATACATATCAGTGCATATACATATGTGTAGTGTGAACCATTACTGTTTATCCAGTTTCCCCCTCACACAGCTCCTGAAAGAGCAATGGTTTTTTGAGCTTGATAAGGATAAATTCAGGCTTCTGTAGAAAACAAGAGCTAGATAACCAGTGCACAACTTTTTCTGTGCAATATGTATTATGGGATATATACCTGTATTTGTGGCACTGGAAGGTTATGAAAAAAGTATGTGTCCTCCCGTGCACTCTGTTGCTATAGGGAAGAAATAACCTGTTACCCCTGCAGCTAGTACATAACAGTTAAAACACTAGTAATAGATGATATCTTCCCTTCGAATTGATTAACTGGTGACTTCTCCTTCTTTGTTCACATTTTCCCCTGTGCCACAGGAGAGGGGGAGTCACGCATAAGGCTGATGGCTTGCTCCAGACAGTTGAGCAGAAGAGGAGGCAGTGAGCACACACATGGGGTTGCTGCAGTTCCCCGTTGTGTGACTGGGAACATGAGCTATGCCAGCAAGGATGGGAGGAATGTGGAAGAACCCTGTTTTCCTGTCTTTACTCCTCTCTATCTCCAATCAGAAGAATACAAACAAAGGTAACTGTACTGAATATGCAGAACAAGTCTATTTCTTCTCCCTCCATGAACTTATTACTAAAAATCTATTAAAAATTACATAACATTCTACCTTTTAGGGAAAAGTAATATTCACAAAATTAATTTGGCTTCTTTTCTGCTGTTTGCCTCCCCAGAAAACAAACCCAGGGGGTCTCTCACTGAACAATCTCTGGTGGAGTAGAGTGGACAAGTTGTAGCAGCATGCCCATCAGGGGCAGACCTCTCCTCCTCTCTCCTTCCTTGAAAGATCCAAATTCTTACACTAGCTTACTTGGGCCTTTCTACTCACATTCAGGCCTGTTCTGAAGGCTCAGCAGACTCCTCACTCTGTGTGCAAATCCTTTCTCACTGCCTCCTCTTCCACTGTCTGATGCCACTTCTAAGTGCCACATGGTCTCCCAGTCTCATCTTCCCACATTCTCCAAGGCCACCGATAGTTGAACTCCTGCCTAATGATCACCCACATGCATTATCTATTTCCCTTAGATACATTTTTATAAATGCCTACCAGGAGTAGCCTGTTGCAAGAATTATGCTCACTACACAGTTTTTAATCATAAAATGACATCTAAACCACTCCGAGTTGGGTACACCATCTGCTTACTCAGTATATTCAGTGCCTGAGCTGCTCTAGCAAATTTAGGACCTGCCTGGGGTGGGTCATTACTCGGCTTCCGAGGGTGTGAGGGCAGGGAGATCACAAAGGATAAATCCACGTCAGGCAGTGTAACAGCACGTAGCATATCCAAACCATCTGCAAATGAACTGGCTCAAAAACTGCAAGGGTTATAGCCATGTCAGAGTGATGTATCATCCAAACTTGCCCCAGTGGAAAACTATTAATTTATGCTTCTTGGAGCCAAGCTAATATCTCTGCAAGACAGTGCACTGTACTATTTAAATATATTCATTTATCCAGCCCTAGCATGGGGCTTTCTACACAGCACTGCATAAATTGTTCAGGTATACAGAGTAGTCTCCTTTTCAGAGCCAGCTTAGGAAAATCTCAGTTTTGTTGTTCAGAAGGTGGGAGGCCAGGGACAGGCCACCCTTGCTGCAGGAATGGGAGATTTGGAAAAAGGGTTTTCACTGGAGTTGCTCCCACATTGCAGTAACTATTGCTTCACGCACCTTGACCCTCCCTCAGCAACAGTACCAGCAGCAGCAAATCTAGACAGCGCTGCACACAGTAGGCAAAATCTTGGCCATTTTGCAAGCCCAGCAGTCTGCCGCTCTAGACAACTGCCTGCACAGCCTGTGTCTCAAGATGGCTTTGCTTCCCTCTCAAAGGTCTGTTGTATCCTACATTTTTACTGGATCCCTGGGGATGGTCACTGACCCAAAGGAAAGAGCAAAGCTGGCTTAGCATGCCAGATGTGCAAGCTTTATCTTCACAAGGAGGGCAGCAGCTGGCATGCTCCCACTCCAGGAAATGATGCAGTTCTCCACTGCTCTAGGTTCAGGCCGCTCTTAAATTGCACAGTATAAGCCATAGATTGTAGGCTCCATAGGGAAGAGACTGTTTCTGGCTTTTTCTGTTTTGTACAGTGCCAAGAATACCAAAGGCTTCCATAAATAAAAATGATAAATAACAATTTCCCAGAGTTTCACTGTGGCTGCCACATTCTGTGCTTGAATGTGATTTTACATGATAATTAGTTGTGAGTGGTCTTATTTTCTTGCAGAATGAAACAGATCTTGCAATAAAATAGAAGATAACATATGTCTAATGCTACTTCCACTCTGTCTGCAAGAAGAAAATCAAATTTGCCATTAAAAAATCATCTTGAAGGGAACCATCAAGATGTGCACAACTTAGAATAACCATGAAATAGTGTTCACTTTGTTTCCTCTCCTCACATTATTTACTAATCCCATTTCTTGTGACACACCTGAAAAGCAGGTTGTACATAGGGTCAACAGAGATTTTTCATCCTTTTGCATAGTCAGCAATATTTCCATCTCACAAAACTAAAATCACAGCTCTCAGCCCAGCAGGCTCTCGCCACTTTTGCTTTTACCCAGCAATAAAAGAGAGCTGAAAAGAGTCTTCCACTTGGGAACGCACAGGCAGGCTTAGCGGGAAGCAGGGAATCCTCAGTGCCCTCCTTACCTCTCCCTTGTCTCCCCGTTCCTTCTGTTTCAGCCAAGTTGTGGGTACGGCAGGGAGTTTGAATATCCTGGCTCCAAAAGGAGCCAGCAGCATGACTTACACTGGTGCAGGAAAAGAAGGGAAAATCAGCTTCCTGGGCTTTTCATTTCCATACCTTACATGGAAGCTGAAAATTTCAGTTTTGTTTATAAGTGTTGGGTTTTTTTTCTGGAAATCATGAAAAATATTGGGGAGGGAGGTTGACATTCTCTTTCAGAATGGAATTTTTAAAAATCTTTGTCTATTTTTTTTATCTCTGTGCAAATCAGGATTGGCTTTGCATTTCCCTGTTAAATCTACCAGGCTCTGCTCTGCAAAGGAGAGATCTTATCTTTTGCTGTGATTCTTGCCAGCATAATATAAAGATGTATTTTTAAGAGTTAATACCTATTGTCTTTATTATATTGCTGTTCTTGCCTGTCTAAATACATATGCCTATGTAAATATATAATACATATATAAAATACATATATACACAGACACGTGCATATACATGTAGTGTTGCTTCAGCCAGTATAAATTCAACAAAAATTGTATGTAATGATAAAGATAGCCAAGTCTGTCCAGTTTATGTGGCCTAAAATCAGGTAACCTGAAAACCATTTCCTCTTTCCATGTAAATATGTCACATTTTCTCATCACTTTTCTTCCATGGTTTCAAACACATGTTGAAACTTCAAAGTTTCGGTTTGTGATTAACTTTGAAATTTGATTTCTTCTCAATTTGGAGTTGAAACCAGACATTTTTTTGTTTCGGTTAAACAGGTGGTCTTCCCTTTACACACTCCCTATATTTTAAGAAGTTTTTTCTCAGGAAATACCCCCATCAGAATTGTGGAAGGTAAACTTTAATTTCAAACCATATTGTTTAAATTTTATGTTTGTGTTATTCCTACATTAATTCATGACACAGGCAGGAGTGCAAGATCGGGTGTAGATGAGATTCTGCATCCCACCATATCATTCCATGATAACGTTTCCAGTAATAACATTTCAGTATTCTGTATTTTGAAAGACATTAACAGCAGCTCCTAATTATAGCAGATTAATGACAAAAACTTGCAGTGTCTCCTGTTATTAAAGAGTTTAATGCTTTCAGCACTTCATTTTGTTTTCTGTTGAATGCGTCGTTTCATCAGAGCATAAATGGGGAACACTCATGTGGAAAATAATAAGGGCTGTGATTCACAGTGTCTGATGGATTTAACTACAATGGCAAAAGAGGTTACTGCCTCCAGCTGTCCACCCTTTTCCTGCGGGAAAGATTAGCAACCCACTGCAGAGTCCGTACAGCACACAGCGTGTCTGCTCCTCACCCTCCAGAGCTCCCGGCCAAGCGTACCCGTGTAAACTGCCATCAGCTGGGGTCAGCCCTCACGTCTGAAGAGATGCTGAATTTGAGAGGGATTGTGAACCAAAGCTCTCAGGCAGGATTTTCAAATAGCACTAACTGGCAGCTGCCCTTAATCTTTATTAATATTTTCTGGGCATCTGTACTAAATGCTTAGACTTGCCTCTAGTTCAGCCTCCTGATTCACCTGAGACCATGATATTCTTCAGACTGTTTTACAAAGGAGATGATACAGATAAGTTAAATGACTAAACTAATGTTGTATGGCCAGGAAGCCACTGAACTGGGGACACAGGGACCTTTTTCAAAGTGCATGGTAGTGCTGAATACAGGTGATGTTGTCTGCAAGACAAGATGGTTTCCTGCCCTGAGTCTGATAAGAAGCAGACACCAGAGTGAATTAGGCAAAGCAGGACTATTACTCCTTCAGGCTCCTATTTTGTCATTACCCAGATGGTTCCCAGAATGTCGATTTATTTGGGACAATGTTTCCTGTACTCTTGTCAGTAATGGACAACGGAGAACTGAGGAAGAGGAGTTGTAGTGAAGAATGTTTCTATGTAACAGACCAAACAAACAAAATCATTAGATGTTTCTTTTTATTTTTTTCTTTCAAGAAGGAAATAAGCTTCACAGTAATAATATTAGCCCCAGCTCTGGAAAGGCCTAGTTTTCTGTGTGTCCAAAAGGTACACATCCAAGGCCACACAGGGCCTGCCATGGTTTTCCTTTCTGCTCAATAAAAGGTCAGGCAGAGTACAAGCTTGTTATATAAAATGAGCTGTTGACAAAGACCGCGCTTTCTGTGAAACCCAAATGTCTACTTTAACTGTCCTTACTTGAAGAATAGTTAAATCTGTTAGACAGGACACAGTAACATTTGCATGCTGATGGTGATAGCAAATCCTTTCTCCTCTTCAGAGTAGATAAAAGGAAGCTGCCTCTATCTGCCAGAATAAAACCGTTGGGCTGATTTCAAAAGACACACATGTTAGCTTTTGCCCTGAACCTCCCCCAGCACTGTTCTAAATCATTTCGGTTGCAGGGTTTTGCCGGTACTTAACACGTGTGGCAGAACTTCCCAAGGCATCGGCATGTTGGGAGATCTAAAATGCCCTCTTGCCCTCTCCACTGTGGTTTCAGGAAGATTTGCTGGGGCATTTTGGGTATGCAGAAACCACATCAAAAGGAAGGGGGCGGTGCACAGTGAGACATCTTTTAGACCACATGCCATTTTCTACCATCCAAAGCCAGTCTATGAATATTGTTCACATAAAGCTGAAGTCCTATGGCTTGTTTTGACTGTTACTAAGCCAAGCAAATAGATTGTCCCCCTTCCTTTTCACTCAGCTGGTATAACTGCACGTATAATCACTTCCTGACCCAGTTCAGTCAGAATGATCCAGGTTAGCTTACACACTTTAAATAGTAGGGTTTTTTTCCTAACCTGTTTCATTTTGATTGAACTGGGTTAGGGAACAATTATGTACACATATCCGAGGGGGAGCATGGGGAACAAGGGGGATAACCTTCAGATAAGACAGTGAGAAGCAGCTGGGACTGGGAACCTTTTTGATCCAGATCAGCTGAAGCCAGACATGCGACAGCAACTGAACACTGGCACAACAGGAAATTCCTACGGGATTGGGTCTTCACCTGGTGCGAAACATTTTAGTTCCTTTGAAGTTGAGAGCGATATGTTCATTTACAGTACTGGAGACACTGTCTCCTGTGTATTTCTGCAGGGTTGCAAAGTGTTTTACAACCATTCAGACTGGCTCTCAGTAGTGAATTGCTTTAACTGTTGGAAATATCTGCAAACAGAAAAGATTCATCTCAGAAAAGGATCCCACCAGTGGGTCTCTGTGGGTTCACTTTTTTCACTCATCAACAAATTCTACTGACAAGGTTTCTTCATTGAAAGCAGAGATAAGCTCAGCTTTCCAGGCTGCACTGTTCTTCATTAACTAAGGAAGAAAAAGAAATACAATAAAGGAAGACCAAACAAAACCCGGGAATGCTTCTGAAGGCTAGGGAATACAATCCTTTAACCTTGCTTCTTCCTTATAATTTTTTTCCACAAAGTCCTCTGTATGAATCAATTAAAATGGGCTTGCTAATGGTTAAAGAGGTTAACTTACATTTGTGCACTGTTGGCCATGTGCTGGCCACAAGGGCAGAAAAACAGAAGAAATAACACCTGAAAGCTTATGTTTTTGTGTGAATAAGTAAGCTGGCGCAGCTTGGCAATTCTTGCCCTTCTTGCCTGTAGAAGAGACATGTCTGAGCTCTGGATGTTTGTCCACTAAGGCAAGGTGATCCTCCCTTCACTCAATTCACTGAATGCTCTAGGCTTTACTGCCTTTGAATGGTAAATTAGAAGGAACAGAATTATAAAGAACTGTGCAACTCTTATTTGTGTAGTCAATCACTGTGCTAGAAAAATGAGTAGAAGTAAGGCAAGTGCTCTGCCCTGTAGCATCTACAATCTAATTTATGTTGCTTGATAGATGTACAAACCAAGGATATAAATCATCAAGGAATTGATCGTGTGTAGATGGAGAAGGACGAGCTGAGGTTAAGGCAAAAGAGAACAGGGTAAAGTTTTTTCAAAACCTCAAACCTTCACCTGGTTGCAGTCATCTGAGTTGCTCAATTATGCTAATATCCTTGGTGTATTCAGCTTTTGGTGAGCAGGGAAAGAGTGCTTAGATGGGAGTTTTGCTGGAGTGCAGAGGGCTTGGGTGGAAGGAATGAGAGATGGAGAGGAGAAAGCAAGATTTTTTTTTTAGCTGCTCTGTAGAAGAGCAGGAGTAGAAGGGAGAGGGGGCAACATGAACAGCACAGATGAGATTGGAGATAAAAGGCATAGAAAAAGTTTGAAAAATTGGTTAATAAAGTTTGTGAGAGATAAGGTAGAACTGTGTTGCTGTGCAGAAGGTCTATGGAGAACGTAGGACTCCTATGAAGAGTTTGTATGATGAAGCTAATAAGGAGTAGAGATAAGAGATGACAAGGGTGTTAAGAGAATGAGATGAATTCCCTCATCATGAGGGAACAGTCAATAGGCAAGAGTCAAAGCTTCAAAGAAAGACTGAACTTTTGAGAGAGATTCCACATGATGGAAGTGACAGGGATAAAAGGAGCAGGGATGGGAAAATGGAGTCTTATGGTCAAATCATGAGAGCTAGAGGTGGCATCCACACTCACCTGATGTTTTCAGGATAGGAAATGATCAGGTCCAGCCCAGCTTGCTTTCCATCATTAACTGATCTCATGAATCCATACTGCTGACAGTAGGAGTTTTTATTTTGTCAACAAATCCCACTCAATCATAGGGCAGAGGTGCTCGGGGATCTCAGAATAATTCTGTGCGCGTTCATCATACTGCAAGGAATGGGGGAAACATTGCTGAAAGGAGTTACAAAGGTGTTTGAATCAGGCATGCTGCACTAAAGGATAATATGATCCAAAATTTCTTTCCCTGACTTTTTCCAAAGGTCACCACAACCTCATGTTTACAATGCTGACACAAGTATTTAGACTTGCAAGGCCTCAGGCTCCTCCTCTAAGTGCAGTCTAGATATAATTAGGTATGCTCGGCTTATAATTGTGTCTCTGATACTGACTTTCTTTTATTGATTGCCTTTGGGTGAGTCACTTAACTTCCCTACCCTTTCTGTCTTTCTGTCTTTCATGTTTAGAAACAGATATGGTAATATTTACCTGCTTAGCTTTGAGGCATCTTTCAGAGATGAATGAGTGGTTGCTCATTAAACTCTTTGAGGATGAAAATATTCTGTACATGCTAAATAATAGTTCCATGCGTGTGATGTAACAGCCCAGTCTCACTGCTGACTACTCATATTCATTTGCACAGCATTGCAATTCAGGCTGCTCACAGACTATAGACAAGGTTGTATATAAAATGAATGCTGTAGTTTTAGTTGTTAATGCTTATATAACTGTACACTTCTTAACTGTTTCGCACTGTAAGATCTTAACTGAGCTTCTAAAATCTCTGTGAAGAAAGCAAAAGGAATACATGAAACTTTCTAGGGGGAAATATGTTAGGAGGGATCTGACTTACAGACCTGTAGGCATATATTATAATGGTAAAGTCAGAGATGAGAAAGACTTCTCTAGCAAGTTTTTCAGAGTTTGTTTCACTGACATCTTTATCTAAATGAACTGACTTCAAATGTTTCTTAGAGATACCCAGAACTTTTTCTAGTCTTCTGCCTAATTATGCGGCAGAAATATTTTTTCTTTAAAATCTCAGTCCACTAAGAAAAGCCCAATTGCTTCTTCTAAGCTGGTATTCTGTTTCCAGTGGTGACTGTGAGCAGCTAGCTAGGGAAGAATGAGAACAGGGCAGGCATTTGCCCTCTTCTTCCCGCCTGTACTTCTCCCAGCACCCTTAGCCTCTGACCATTTCCAGTCCAGGAGGCTGCCTGAGTAGATTTTGTAGTCTGTAATGGACCTCTCTTCAAGTGCTTGTCTCTACCCTAGAGCCCAAGTAAACTTCTCGCATTTGTCACCACACTGTAAAGAACATCTTTCCCTTTCACTGAATTAGCATTGTCCCAGTGACAATCCAGCCACAGCTGCACTGCTTTTCCCCATAAGCCTTGCATAAGCAAAGAGCTTTAAACAGAGGGGAAAAAAAAAGCATAAGAGGAATCCACCAGTAAGTCAGTTTCTCTGTGCATTTTTCCATAATTTTTCTGTTAAAGGGGCTACTCAAAGTGAGAGCATGCAACAGTTAGCCCTGTGGCTGGCTGAAAAATCCTTCTTGTGAAATAATTTCTTTTCTTCTTTCCTTCCTGCTGCCTACCTTTTAAGAGAAAAGTATCTTGTAGGAAATTGTTTTATTTGTCATGACACTCATCACTAATCACACATTTTATGACATTCTAACTTCAATATAAAAATGGAATTTGGCAAATAACGCATGAATCAGGATCCATTTTGTTCACTGAACCTAAATTGAATGAATGGAAGTTACATAGCTGTGCAGAAGAATTAAAAAATAAATTCATATAATTTCATAATCAATTAGAAAAAAATTGGTCTGGATTCATGAGTTATTTGCTGTATTACTCTTGCACACCAACTTCAGTAATTGAGGCATCAACTCCAGTGTTCTATCACCCCAGAGTGAAAACACACAAGAACCCTGATAAGGGCTTCCATCCTGTGTTTCCTACATGCTTTTTTTTTCTGCTAATGCACTGAGTTATTAGTGCAGTACTAATGAAATCCATTTATAGCCTGTGTTGTCCAAACAGTTGCCTGAGCTTTTCACATTCTATTCAGCTACATATCTATGAGATTAACTGCGTGTTAATCAGAGTGATACCTGCCATCTGCATGGCAAACAGCAGAGAGCTGCTGGATTGCAACTAGCCACAGAGTTTAGCCAAACCACAAGAGTTGTGAGACTTTCATCTTCCTTGTCTTAATGGAAAGGAAGGTAAAAGAATGTGGAAAATGAAGATAAAGGGATGCCCAAAGAACAATGGGTATCTAGAAAGGATTCTTCATTGTGTCATTTATATTTTTTTGCAGGAGCATCTTACACATAAAACAATGTAAAAAACTATCATCTCCCCAACAAAATGTGACTATCTTTTCACCAAGGTAAGTCACCTGATTTGACTTCTTGCTATCACAAAACAGTTTGATCATGATGTATATTGCAAGATAGACATTTCAGTTCTTTCTTAGTCAATTCTGTTGTTCCATAGCCAGATGGGAACTTCCTTCCCCCAGTTTCTGAATCCATGCCATTAAAAAAGTTATGTAAAATCCATGCTCGTTGAAGCCTGTATGCTTAATTTAAGTGATTCCCTCTGACTCTGTAGGGAATTTAGGCAGCTTTAAGGGATGATTCAGATTGCTGATGTTAGCTATCTGTCACTCATGGTGCAGTCTACTCCTGCTCTTCTGAGGCTGGTAACTTTAATGGAGCTGTGTGATAGCAGTGATATTTACCTTTAATGTAGTAGCCTAATGATTAACGAAACTGCTCAGAAAGCAGGATGACTTAGGTGATGGGTCTGTGCTCCCCCAGTCTATAGAGGATTGAACCCTTCAGAATACATGAATTCATGGCATTCCAGGGTCTGAAAATTAGGGCATCCTCTGTCCTTATGTCAAAGCTGAGCCCCATGCTGCTGGGAGCAAAAGGCAGAGGAAAGCAGTTGAGTAAAAGCCTGGCTCTGGCCTCATGATTATGATACTTGCCTATGGGAAACAACCTTACTTTCAGCCTTGGTTTTGTTTCCACCCAGCAACAGTCCTCTGTAAAGTTCAGACTCTTCTTGGGGAATGCAAAACCCCAGTGGCGGGAGGCAGGAGACTCCTCTCCCCACTAGGCAAGGAGATGGCTTCCCGTTGCCCATGGTCTTGTGATTTTTGCTATATTTCTCAAATGAAGAGAGACCAGCACCCAGGCCAGTCCCTTTTCCATGATCCCCTCGAACACCCTTATAAAGACATGTGGGGAAAGGGAAATGAGCACCAGTAGGTCAGAAGTTAGCTGTTAGTTTTGAGCATAACTAACTTTCCAGGCTGCTGTCAGGACTTAAATGTTGCCTATCTGAATAAACTACCAGGCAGTAAGGCCTCAGGTGGGAAATAAGCATTCCTCTTCCAGGAACAGGTATTAGAGTGTCTAAGAGCTTTCATGCTAAATAATGAGGCATACGATGAGGTTAGGCTCCTCCACAGGTAGGTAAGTGATGGTGGCAAGAAGCTGGATTTAGCCAGGCTGAACCCCTTTCTCTCAGGAGTTTTGTTTGATTCCCTAACACATCTCCCTTTTATTCCTAACTGGGAGTTGAAGCAGTTTATCTTAGTGTCTTTGCAAATTCCAGGATTTTTTATAAGTTAGAAAACCAGCATGTTTTGATGCATTTTCCTTTTTGAGATACTTAAATGTATCTGTTTTTCAAAAAGTGTCCCTAAAGGAAGACATGCAGCTGCTGCAGGTATTAGTTATCCATAAGGGATAGAATTAAAACAATATCATGACTACAGAATCGACTGAGGCCAGATACATTTTCTTGTAAAAATCTACAGCCTTGCTACCAAATCAAATATTCATGAAGATTCATCCAAAATATTTTAATGAATTGGTATTGCAGGTCACTCTAAAGCAGCTAGAAATCCATTGCAAATTACAGAGCAGATACTGCAGGGAGGAATACCATACAGCACGTAATTATGGGAAATATATTTTAAAAGCTGCGGATTAAAGAAAATTGCTGTTTTCAGTTTAGCAGAGACAACCAACCAAAACAATTGAGTTAGCAGAGAACTGAGCTGACATCCAAAATGTTACCCGTAAAGAGAAAAAAATTCAAAACTGTCAAGGATTCAAAGAAGGATTGGGGATTTTCAGCCTATATAGTAGCTCCTGCCAATTTAGCAGGATGTCTTTCCAACACCGGTGCGCACAAAAGGTCCCATTGTTTTCAACACGACTAATCAAACTAGGTAAAGTGAAGTACTGCACGTTGAAAATGTCTGAAGAATCAGGGCCTTTAAGAGTCATCTGTTTGGCTGATAGGTAGTACTCAAGTGTTCATTATTGTTTTCCTTAAATCCTATTCTGGCTTCACATATGCATTAAGTATGTGATTTATTTTAAAAGTAGTCCTTTTGATGCCATGTTTAACTTAATCGCTGGGTAATCAGTGCTGTCAAACTAACATTAGAAATCATGAACTAAGTCCACTGCTAGACATGAAAATAAAGGGCTCCAAGGTAATAAATTGAGCATTGACTTTAAAACATGTTTTAATGCTGTGATCTCTTGTCAGAGTATCAAAGCTTAGGCTTGCAAGCTCTTCCATAGCATTAAGGCTCATCCTTTCAAGTTTTTCTTTTTCTCTTTAAATAAACTAGAGCTTTTTCTTCATCTTGGGAATTTAACACTTTCCACGTTCAACAAATTTCTGTAGATAGAGCAAAACACAAGTGGAAAAACTTTGAGGACTACTACCTTGACTACCTGATCTTTGGATTTTAGTTTTATGGATAATGTAACATTATGTGGAGAAAAGCCTGGGTGTAGGCATCTAGGAGACTGCACTAGTAAAAAAAGAATCTGGAAGAAATACTGTCCTGCTTCTAATGAAGTATTGGATACAATTTCTTTTCCCAAAGAAATACAATGCTTGAACTTGATTGCAAAGACTTTGTTTGGAGGAATTTTTTTCCATAAAACCAAAAATAATGTTATATTGAAAATTTCGGACAAGTTTCAAACAAGGTCTTTGTTTTACATGTATTTATAGTACTCTTCTGAAGCATCTACTTTCTCTTAGTTTCTCTATATGAGAAAACTTAGACCAGTTCAGCTCTGATTCTCCTGTTGTAAGTCAAAGCCATCTTTTAGACTTAGGCACAGGGCCATGGCTATGGTCACTGTTAGCAGTCTTTCATTTCGATTAGCTTCTCTGCTTCTGAAGGCAGCTGTTATTTGGGTGAGCTTAGCAAACAGATATGCTGAGCTGATCTTAGTGATTATTCTGTGAGCTGACATTTGGCTGACAATAAATGAGACTGAGTAACAATTTAGCAATGACTAAAATTAAAACCATACCTGAAGAATATCTTGAATGTGCATTTCCGTTACCTTTGTGTTTTCTGTTACCTTTGTCATGAGATTTTCAACACCCTTAATAACTTTGGAGATTTTCTGTCCATGTAATGCTTGAAGGCCAGCTACTGTGAAATCAATCATTCTAAACATCTCTGCTAAGTTTGATTAAGCAGGTTCAAGCATCCTTGTCTGAATTTTCTCGGAAACACTTCTGCATAGAAATTCAATACATTGTAGCTGTACCTGTAACATTAAAACGCTTCTGTTACAGAAAAAAAGCCGTACCCTTGGTCTGTTTGCATGGTCTGAAGATAATTAAGTGTCTTTTCCTGAAAGGACTGGCCTTCTCCATGTGAAATATTTAACTATTATAGAGGTTTTTAGCAGAAGTGTCTATCATCCCTAACGGTGTTCAGCCTGACTAAGAACCAAAGACGAAGCTTATTTTTTTCTTTTTTTAAGTCCTTGTGAGGTCTCTTTCAGAAGCTCTCATTACACCTTCATATGCCTACCCACTTGTAGGCAGTTGAAGGTAATTCTCAGAAGGTAAAGCGAACACACCTGCAGAGGGTCCATCTTCTTGAACAAAATCATGGATGATTTCCAGAGAAGATATAACTTCATATTTCATGTGGTATAGTTTCTGATTTTCATATTTTATTATACTGCTATGGCTTTTAAAAATATCTTATTATTTCAGATGTGCTTCTTGATTTGCAGTCTTGTTGCTATGCCTAGTGAGATGCCTGCTATATGAGCAAAGCTATTATGACATTGCTCAGCAGTTTTTGATCCTGTTATTTCACTACCAGCAATGGTTTCCTTCACCAGTTCAGAATTTATATTTTGAACTTTATAACCTGAAAATTTTATGGAGAGTTTAAATAAATGACCTTTTGAGTCCCCTGGCTTGAGCTTTCCTTTCATAGTAAGCGTCCCAAAGAAGACCAAACAGACTTTTAAATACAAAAGGCAGCATTTATTATACAAGCTGATCTAATTTACTACACAGAGAAAATACAAAAGGAAGAGGTCAAGAAGAACAGGAGAAAAAAATGGAAATTATACCCAGTTCCCCTCCTACCCATGGTGTCCCTGCAGGCAAGTCCTTGCTTCCAGGTTTGGCTTTAGCCGAGTCAGTGACTTTCTGAGTTGCAACAACTCTTCCCAGGAGGCTCTTCCCGTGTCTTCTAAGACTGGTTGGCTGCTCCCAGCTCTTGAATCAGCCTCTCTGCACAAGCTTTATGCTGTTTCCCTTCTGCCATGTGCTGCTGTCTGGAGCCTTCAGTGTTCATATATGTAAGAATTATGCAATGACGTTTACTGGAAAAAAAAAATCAGTAAACTTAATATCGAAGGAGGGTTTTGTGCTTCCTGAATGTTCTTTTTGTTCATTTTTCAGCTTGTTTTTTTAGTATCTATTCAGAGGATGTATATGAGGGAAAGGCAGTAACCTCTGAGAAGGGAAACTCCAGATGGCAATAGGGAATGAATAGTTTTTTTCTCCTTTCCCCACAGTAGAAAGATGCTCATAGAAATCCCACGTAAGCAGGGAGATGGGAGAACGCTTGTTTTCATTAGAGGTGAAATATTCAAATCAAAGTTATCATCCACAAGTTTTATGGAACAGTAGGTGAAGAATGCAGGTCAAATCAGAATAAAAATGAATTGAGGTGAATTGAAAAACTCATGAATTTGAGGGGAATTAGACTTCTCATCCTTGCTCAGTTCAGGTTGTCCACATATTTGTTTGCAGAGTCTTAAAATCAGCAGCAGTTTGCATTCCTGAAATACAGTTTTCTCCTTTTTAATCACACGTTTGAAATTATGGCATTTTAGTGCTTTAGAAGTGGATGGGACTGCAACTTTCTTACTGTCCCAGTCCTCAGAGTTCACTGCCACTACCAGACAGCATAGTCTCTGTGGGAGCTGAGCCTCCGTGACTGCCCTCATCACAGGCTGAGTCCAGAAGGACTTTGAGTCATTGGCTCTAACCTGTGGAGAAAGGAACTTGAATTAGTTACAGAAAATGTTCCAGAATAATTTAGTATGCATTGAGATAGACACTACAGGTCAAGAGAAGAAGATGCACCTTGGGCTGGACCTCTTTCCCCAGAGGGCTTTGCAGGACTAAAGGGCGACTAAATGCCTCTTCTGTTCTAAAACTAAAAGATTATGGTTGTTGCTTTTACTAGTAGCATGAGAATTATAAAAAACGTGTTCTAGTACACCTAGTATACAAGGAGATTTCCATTCAGTGAAGTCTCCCTGAAGACACTGAATGTTAGTGTGGCTGTAGAGGTTTCTCTGTATCTTTGTGGTTACTGTAAAACTACAACTGTTGGGTTTGTAGCTAAAGCTAAGCTACCTTGGGTATCTGAAGGATCTAAACGGGTAAAGGAATGCTATTGTCTAAATAACATTCTGGTTTAGTGCCCATCAGCAATTGATAGGAGTTTTCTCTTTCTTCCTTAACCATTTTTGTGGCCTCTTTTAACTCTCTGGCACTAGTTCCTTTAACACTTATAACTCTCAGAAATAAGTATTTCTGCTGTAAGAAAGAAGGCTTTCACTCCCATTGCCTTTGAGCAATAACTACAGCTTTCATTGCCCTTCTCCCTGGTGCTTGCTGGAGTGTTTGTGAGTGGGTTTCTGCTATAGGTTAAAACAGTTTAGGATTGGGATTCAGCTTGAGATTAAGACAGGTAAATTTTTTAAATGTCTACATTCATATTCAGTTAGCTAACCTAGTGTCATGCATGTCCCTAGACTAACCCACCTGCCCTCCAGCTACCACTCTGGAAGGGCGTGGGTTTCCCTTAGATCTTGCAACAGACGTGCAAGCTCCATGGAGGTGCCTTAGATACCCTGGGGCATCTGAGACATTAGCTGGTACCCACTGAATTCTTTGCCTGGGTTTCTCTTGACTGCAATGGAGGTTCAGACACCCTGTAAGGGGCTCACCTTTAAACTCCAGCACTGGAGACAAGTGCGTTTAGGAGTCTGAACCGAAACCTATCCTATGTTGCTATGTGATCAGGGAACTGACCTGGATTAAAACTAACCGGGGTTTTGCATAGGCTGTTTTCTTGGGGGGACACACACAACATAGAAGGGTGGGGGTTTGTTTGATTGTTTGGATTGCTTGTTTCTACTTTAGTTCTAATCAGCTTGATTCCCTGATCCTGTATACTCACTCCGCAGCCACACAAGGCAAGGGGTGCTATAAAACAGGTGGTTATATTTGGTACCATGGCTGACCTGTGCTGTCCTGAAGTGCTCGTGGAACATCAGCCTGATATTGAAAAGTTTCATGATGTAATTTCGGATCCAAAGCCCTCATATCTGAGGAGGGAATGATACTCCTCCTAGTTCTTCTACTTCCTCCTACTTCTAGCTCTGCTGTGTTGTCTAGCACTGGAAAAAATTACAAAACTGGAATTTCATTCACATGTATAAAAATTCACATTGTATAAAAAATATACATTGTATAAAAAAAAAATTAGTGAAAGGGAGTTTAACCACATTCCCTTCAGTGCTTGCTAGAACTCGATCCTGTCTGCAAAGTGAAATGTAAGACTAGACTGAAACAAAATGATAACCTGAAGGTCTATGCTCATCACAACAGATGAATAAAATGCAAAAACTTTGCCAGCAGCAAGAGTGCAAAACTGTATTTTTCAGACTGAATCACTTTTAATAATGCAGCATTATTCATAATGCTGTAAAGGTTATGCATTAAAGCTAATTTTGCATTGAGCATTCCTTAAACATACCCTTTAAGAGTATGATATGAAATAAAAAATCAGGCTTGTTGCTTTCTTCCAACACCCCAATGTTTTTAATTAAATAATAATTGTAATAAGCCATTAGTAGCTGGCAAAGAATCAGTTTGAAAAGACCTCACTCTGTGCATTGTCTAATACACTGTCTAATTGCTCCAGTTACAAAGCTATAGATCAGCTTCAAAGAAGGATTCTGATTTTGCCAAGCTAATAGTTAGGTATCTGGTTCTTTGGGCAGTGTTTAATTGTCCTGACTGAATTTCATATGCAATGAATGGAGGACTAGTGGCACAGCAATCAAGATTTATCTGATGCCAAGTAGGTGGATATCATAGGAAAACCCGAAGGGAAGCTTATGTTTGAAGTTCTACCTCTCTTCAGTATCTATTAGAGTCTGCAGTTGTCGTATGATCTCTCTGTTGTCCCTCTTGGCACAGTGCCTCCTTCACACCTGCTGTAATATTCTCCATATTCTAGTGGTCACAGCAGTCCTGAAAACGTGGGAAGAGACTTGTCTTTCAGGCCTGGCATAGGCACCTGAAGAGACTCAGACCCACAGATCAAACATCCCAGGCAAGTCTGCTAACCACCAGGTTGTGGGCAAGGCTGGTGTCTCCCATGCTGAGCATGGGATAAGGCAAAAGGGAGTGCAAGCCCTGTGGGTGTAGCGGGTTTGCTTGGGAAAAAGATTTTGTGATTCAGGCGTTCCTGTAGCTTATCACTGGGCATGCACACTAGCAAAATCTTATGTGAAAACAGGAAAATTCAAAGCACTGAACCATGTTTACAGAGAAAAATTGTATGTAAATTGAGCAGTATTTGCATCTTACAAGCTTTTGTTCTTGCTCTTCTTCTTCCCCTATAAATTAAGTGTATAATCTTGAGTGCAGAAGCATTCTACTGCCAGGCAGAAGTTGTAGAGAAACAGTAAAGGTGCCTTGATTTTTTTTTCCGTGTAAACAACCTATAAATGAACAAAAGCAGGCCCTTGACTGATACAAGCTGACTAATGCCATGTGTAGTTAACGCTGTTCTTACTTCAGAGCCAATTGCCTAACTTAAGAAAGATAATCAAGTCTGAATGCTAAGTACCTATATCATTGAGTTCTTAAGGCAAATATTTTCAACCACATATTGTAGCTTTTATATAGCATCCAAAAGTGTGTTAGGTGCTGCATTGATAAAGGATATAGTTCCTACTCCAAAGTGTTTATATGGTTTAATTATTCATGACAGATAAAGCCAAAAATCAAAATAATGGGAAGAACAAAGGGAAGCAAGCCCAAAATATAATGTGTTAATATGTTTCTTTTTCTTTTCCTTCAGGAGTCTGACTAGTTCAGGCATTATGCATAACTGTATGTGTATTTTGTTAAAAAAATATATAATTGAGATAAAAATAGAAGAAAAAAAACAATGTTAGGGCAAGAGAGCATGTGTCTGCACAGGTTATAGCAGCAGGGAAAAGCAAAGGCAAATCAAAATGAGAAGAAAGAGAGAGCAATGAACAAGACGAGGAAAGATTAAGGAACTGATGCCAGGATGTAAGTCTGATTGTACAAAACCTGTGGCAGTAAGGGAATGATGGGAAGAGGTCAGTTACAAGAAAATCTGTTATGCAAAGTACTTCAAAGTACTCCAAAGAGATCCCAGAGGTGATTGTTAGTGGCTAAACTCAGAACAAACTGTACTCTGACAACATGACCAATACAACATATGCGGAAGGCCAAAGTAATACCACAGAAATGATGTTCAGTTACAGCCTGGAAGGGACCAAGTTGTGAAATCCCTTCTCTTGCTGAAGGTGTTTTACTCCCAAGTTAGTAAATGAAACAGAAGTTGAGAGTTTGCATTGCGAAGCTGAATGGAAGCTGTAGAGTATGGAGTCTCTTTTCAAGACTGGCTAATCGAAGCAGAATAGGACCAGACTGACATTTCAGAGGGTTATCCTAACGCTGTCAGCCCCATAAAGAACTGGAGGCAACAGGTGCCAGTGCTAGGGCATGGCTTCTCAGTAATAGCATAGGTGCTGATAGACCTTGCATTTGCTCCTGGTGCCATTGCTCTGCTGGTTCAGTGCATATTCTCTAAGACTTTCTCATCATAATACAGAAGAATTTACATTTTCCAACAGTTACTTCTAAATTACCAATGTCAGTTTTTTCAACTAAATATTTATTACTTGACACACTGTTCCTAACAGTACCTGGTTTTGGGCAAATATTCAGCATACTCTAGACCTTAGAAATATGCTCTTAGACTCCCCACAGTAATTATTACCGCTCTTTTTAAAATATTGACCACAGCTGCCATATGCTATTTTTGATGATACACTCCCCATGTGCACATAAAATGGCCATCTCTTCATTTCGTCGCTGCACTTTTCTTACACAACCAAACTGCTTTTGCAATGGAGTCAGCCAGTTGGCATGAAAATACCTGTCCTGTCAGAACAGTTCAGCACACGAAGTTCAAATAACCAATTAATCACTGCATCTGCTTCAAACTCCCTTAGAGGCTTGCATTGTCTGAGCCAATTGCCCTTTAAGAGTTTCTCTTTATCCCTAGGCACTTATGACTTCATTTGATCTGAATCTAATTAGGTGCAGAAGAATGTGAAAAGCAAGTCATTAAGACAATGGAACACAATTCTCAACACTGAATTTTATAGCAGCACCCATAGCAGAATTATCCCAGGAATTTCAGAGAGTAGGCAAAACCCCACACGCTGTGTTACAGAGATCATATTTTCAAAGCTAAGCATGCTGCTCTAGCGAATGAGTGGGACTTTCCGATGTCTCACTACCTGGTTGTAGAAAGCTGTTTGAAATTTGAAATCCTGAACAAACGGACTTCAGACTGCAGTCTGAAACAAAAATGGAGTAGGTATAAATTGTGGTTTTGGGTCAACTGTCCCAATTCATACCTAGTATTTTAAGGAAAGAAACATGGGATATATAAGACACAGCTTGATGTTTCCATAGGACACCTCTGTAGCTGCAAAGAGCTTCCATTTGGATCAGCATTGGGTCTGCCCCTGAAAACATTACAGACTGCTTACTCAGAAAAGAGTTTAGTATGCCTGACTGCCATGGCTGCTGACACATTTCTTCTTTCTTCTGCTTGTCTCTTTTATTTTTAAAATAATAATATGAATACCAAGGCAGAGTTTACACAATTCCAGATATTCCCCTTACACCAGAAGTAAGCAGTACGTACACCTAAACTGATAGATAACTTGGCTAGACTCACTTCTAGCTGCAAGTCTCTTTGTGCTGGAATGATGCCTGCAAAGTGAAAAATGCTTCTCTGTAAGCACTACTTCACAGTTTCAGACTGACTAGCAAGATTTTAATCCTTTCTAGGTTTTCTAAAAGACCTTTATGCACTACTTTTTCAAACTCATGTGTGGTCTTTTAATTCTAGTAACTGCTCTCCTCCTATCAGTTCCTGAGTGGGGAGAGATAAAGGTGTCTGATTTGATAGGACTTTAGCAGAACTCATGCAACTAAAATCCCATGCAACCTTTAAAAATGTCAAAGACTCGAGAGTGACTAAGCACTCCAATCTCTAAACAGTCATGCTGACAATTAATAATTTTATTTTCCAGTTCATTAAGTTATGCCTCTCAGCATTTGGGACAAAAAGCATATTAAAAGTCAATCAAATCCAGAGTGACACAACATAAAATTCAAAAAATCAAACATCAGAATTTAACATATTTGTCTAAAATGCTACTCTTCATCATCAACCTCCTTCATCAGAAGCCAAGTGAAGTGGAAGGTGTTTCAGCATGGTCTGGAAATTAAGAGCTCCAGGCCACTTATCAGGGGTCAAGGCAAGTGCTAGTCAAATGTCCTTCCTTGAGACCACCATGCCACCAAGACTCAGAAGTTTCAACTGACATAGGGTTCGATTAGGTCTCTCAGATGAACTCAGTAGCTGTGATGGAGACCAAAAAGGCATATGTGTGTGGGAGGGTGGGCAGGAAGGAGTTCTAGAGTTTTCATCCAGTTTTATGTCAGACTTTTGTACCATTGTTTAGGTTCATATAACAGTCCTTTCAGAGCTAACGTTCTACCACTGATGCCAAAATGAGCTTCATCATTAACCTCAGAGTGATGGTTATTAATGAGGTTAATTCTAAAACCACCAAAGACAAAGGCATGTGTCGCTCTACGGGCTACAGCTGACCATGGGTTACAAATGACCTGGGAGCCAGGGTGCTCTGTGCAATACAGTGCACTGCATGTCTTTGGAGATATGCTGAGGAAAGAGCAGGCAGCTGCCTTCTGCATTTTGAACCTGCTGAAATTTGTGAATAGTCTTCAAATGCAGATCATAGCAGAATGCAGTCATCGAGTCAGGAAAACACAGACTAGCACACACACCTTTGTTCCCCTGCGTATATAAAGCATGAGACATTTGGTGGCTACTTTCATACTGTCTCTGTCTGCTAGACTAGTGTTTGAGCTGGAGGTACCCATTCTGCCTAGAAGGCCAAAATGAGTTTGTGAGGCAGATCTAGTCTGGACGTGAGTTTGCTTGCCTGGAAAGCCAGTTGTCTCATTCCGGACATGAGTCAGAGTATGAACTGGTGTGTGGGCTCTATGCTCACGTGAGAGCTCAGGCCATGAACTAAGATGACAGTAGTTATCTCTACCAGAGTTGAGTCTTTAACATTCATTGTTTCTGATCCCTGCAGAAAAGTCTTTAGCCCTATTCACAAGGTCCTTCACCTGGGTGACGTCCATGAGATTTGAACAAAATTGTAGAGCTCTCAAATTTATAACCCACATTTGCAAAAGGTGATTTTAGACTTGCAGTTATTTCACACTGCTGAAGCTGTTTTTAAAAGAATGTCCTGAAAACACAGTTTGCAGAATGCAGCAATATTCCATATGTATATAAAAATAGAAAAAACCCACTGTGTAGTCAGCCTTAGGCATGCAAAACCTCTGTAATTATTAGATAGAAAGCTAGAAATTAGTTATATTATTAGAAAACTAATAATATCGCACAACTTTCCAATATATAAAGCCAACTACTTGCTATGGTGAAACATACAATTTATTTCTAGACATGAGAGTGACCTAGTTCTGTTTTCCTGATGCTGTGCACATCAGAGTCAACTTCTGTTTCAGCAGGAAGATTTTATGCTGAGTACACTGGTGAAAGCCCTAGCCTCAGTTTTCCTTTCACCTATGCTCAGTTACACAGACTGAACTTCTTTACTTACCAGGGAGTATGAGGTCAGTTATACAGTGGCAAACAAGAAATACAGTGATCTTACCGTTTTGGTGCTCATAGGAAATGGATAAATGCTGCACTGTCCAGATCAGAAACAGATGAACTCTGTTTACCTGGATTTACACTGCTGAGGGAAAAACAGCAGCCATGGAGTAGAAGATCAAGCCTAATGACGCTCTAAGGCATATGAAAAACCAAAGGCACTGGAATCTGACGTATGAAACTATTAATACGTGACAGCAAAGCTTGTGACATGTTGGTTATGTCTTTTGCCCTATGGCAGGGTTCAACTTCTCACTGCTAACTTTGGCCCTTATCCTGTAAAGAGGTCCATGACACACGTCCTTATTGGGTCAAAACCTTTGCAACTGTCATCGCTGCCCGAAAAAATGGCGGACATTTGATTTTGGCGTATTTGCATTTTTTTTTCAGATTTGACTTTTGCATGTTCGAATTTTTTCAGCTAGTCTGAGGGCTTCCGAGGGACTGTCCTAGCGGAATCAGGCAGTTCAGAGGGACCAGAGGAACCTGTGGGAGGTGGCTCCGGCTCCTGCTCCGGCTGGGCCCATGTAGGTACGTCAGCAGAGCCCTCTCGTGGAGATGCAATGTGGAGCAGCAGCAGGAGGGTTTTTTTCTAACCATGCAGCTTGCATAGTTTTCCTCAAAGAGCTAAACAAAGTGAAAAAAATCCCCGCTTTTTATTTGACAGGTATACACGCGGCATTTGGTGGTGTAACCAAATTGCTTAGGGAGGATGCTGTCTTAGCCAACACTTGCTATCCTGGCAAAAGCTTGTATGCATTTGGCTTAAGATCCTGAAGTTACACTGATAGAGGGTTCAGCTGTACTAAATATTGCCATCATAGAGAGTGTGAACAAATCATATCCTCTGTTTCACATGCTCATGCCAGCAAAACCGCTTATGTAGGTGGAAACAGGCTGAAGGAGGAGTGCTTTCATTGGCAAGGTTAACGTCACTAAGTATGATGGTGTGTCTGTCTCAACAAGGAAAAACGTCTTTCTCCAGGCACTGCCTGTGCGTCCCTCAGGGGAAACAGTCAAAAAAAGCTCTGATGTATGGATATTGACTCTGAACAACAACAAACTAAATCTAAGGGCCTTAATTGCTCAGGCTGTGCCAGTGGAGTCTTAGGGTAAGTCTGTACCATCAGCATTAAGTCGTGAAGGTATTTGCCAGCCAGTTTCTCCAGCAGACTCAGTACTTTTTATGCTCTGGATCAGTAGAGCAAAACTACTTCTCCCATGAAGATATAGCCACGTTGGTGGAAGGACAGCTACGAAAGTATAACTGGTTTTGCGAAAGAGTTTCTGCCATACAGCAGGCAGTCTTGAAGTGTAGACTTGGTCCTAGACTGTAATCTTCTGGCGTATTTTTTACTTGCTGCCTCTTAAGGAAGAATAGCACTAATTAAATTATTGACATTTGCATTTATCACTCTCTGATTACATTTTAATACCACTTATTTTGTTCTTCATCTCACTCGGTTCAATTATCAATTCAAGGATGTACTGAAAAGTCAATAGCTACTTTCATCAGGACACCCCTGGTCCTTACTAGGATTATTTTCCCCAGCATTCCTGTGGGAATTGCCAAAGCCTGCTCGCTGAACACTGCTGGATACTTTCTACAGATTCATCTGTATTATATTAAATATTTAGTCCTTAGGAGTTTGGAAAACACCGAAGAAGCACAGGTAAATAGCCTGCTGATAGATTCCACGTTAGAAGGGAAATGTGCTACAAGACAGTGAACTTCGCATCTTCTGCCCCTTCATTTGCTGCCATTTTTCACTAGGGCTTAGTCTTCATGATGAATGACTCCTCTGCTAACCTATAAATCTGCCTGACGTCTTGTACTTTCATCTTCTCTTTCTTAACATTGGTTCCTGATCTCCCCTTCTACAGCTTGTGGCAGGGCAATTCATTTCCATGGCACTGGTGGAAAAGAAGCCTTAAGAGACCATATGGCAGCTAAGCCTCCTCAGTCACCAGAGAAAGTGATCCCATTAAAGCTATATTTAGCTGGCATTAGTCCAGCCTTGTGAGCTGCGACAACATTTCTGTGGCTGTCAAGGCAGCAGAATCAGATGTGGGGTTTGCAGCATGTCTGTAGCCTGTACCTCACAGCATGTTGGGTTTGAGAGATCAGAAATCCATCATATGAAAGAAAGAAACAGGCAGAAACTGATGCAGCTGATCCATTATATTCCTTCAAGACTGTTGGACTGTTATATTCCCTCAAGAGGTTGTAATATGAAAACAAAGAGAAGGTTAAGCAAGTAATAATAGAAAACGCGAGCAACTTCCAAACAGCCTCAGTCATAGCTAATGTTCGTATCCTGATAAAGTCTTTTATCAGGGTGCTGAAGGGAATCTTTGGACCTTGTGCCTTTCACTGCTACCTGTTGTACGGTTTTCTTGGCTCCTACGTAGTCAGAGTTTCAGGTCATCATTGATTATGTAGGATACAGGATCCTAAGAGAGCTAAGACTCAGAGGGTCTTAAGACTGCAAGCACATATAGCGTACGGTTTTCTTGGCTCCTACGTAGTGAGAGTTTCAGATCATCATTGATTATGTAGGATACGGGATCCTAAGAGAGCTAAGACTTAGAGGGTCTTAAGACTGCAAGCACATATAGTCATAATTCTGCACATGCCTACTTGTAATATTCAGTTTCCTCAGAGTAATGGAGGCCAGAGCCCAGAGCACATATTAGAAGCAGAGAATGAATTCAGGTTTAACTCTATTGTTCCCCAGAGGTTCTGCCTCATGCTGTGCATGCTAAATTATCCATGCTTGTGTTGTTTACCACTTCTCTAACATTCCTGATCCTGAAAGCACCTAACGTGAATGCTGCTGTCTATCACTTCTCATTCAGCACAGTTCTGTGGATAAGAGCAGAGTGTCTGCCAAAGTGTTTTTGTCAGCCATCTCTCTCTTAATAATATTCTGCCTCTTTAACTAAGCTTTCTAGGTTTTTTGAGTCTGGGGGCAAACATAGTACAATGCTGGAATAAAAAGTGAATTTGGCTTGGAGTGAACTGGGGAGTAAACCTAAAAGACACCCCCTTGAGCGACCTGACTGTGAGTCTGAAATCTTTTCTGAAGAGCTGCTTAAACTATAAAGCAACAAAATTGTAGGAGGGAAAAAGGGTGCCAAAAAGGTGATTCCTTTGTGAGACGTTCAGGGTTGCCAACTGTATAGGCATCCTATCTACCAGAATTCCCCAAGTAAAATAGGGGGCTGTGGGAGCACTCTTCAGCTCCCCTTGGCAGAGGGGTTTCATTTAGATTCCAAGCTGGGCTGGGGTCATTTGAGTATGAATGCCCTCATTCAGGTCCTTAGATGATACAGATTTAGATAGTCTTTTCCAGAGGTAGAGAAGCTTATTCACATTTCTGAAGACTTTCTAATCCTACAAACACCAACCTCGTCCTGTCCCCACCTCACTGTAGGAAGAAGACTGCATTTTGGAGGAGATGCATTCAGGAGCTCCTGAGTGATATGGTGGCAGGTCTTGTCGTAAGGGAGTTCTTAGGGAGATTTTGGTCTCTTTATAGAAAAGAAAGGTTCCTCTGCCATCAGAGAAAAGAACAAGTGCATGAGGGAATAGCTAACACAGATTTTTACCCTGAAATTACCAGTAACATACTGTCTCTGGAACAGATGAGAGGTGCTTAATGGACTGAATAAAACACAGCTACTGAAAACTTGTGAAAGATCCATGCCTTTCTGGATCATCAGATAATGAAGTTTGTTGTCTTTCTGCTCCCAGGGCAGAGAGGGTGGGGGAGTCCTTCATATAAGCTAGTTTCATTTGCTTCTTTTATGTCATATAAGGTCTACTTAGACCATGCATTCAAGAAGAAGGGCACTGAGTGGTTTGTTCCCATCACTTCTTCCTGCAAGCAAGCTTAGTGGCCTAATGACCCTCATACTGGAGTCTGAAGCCAAGGCAAAGAAGAGTGTGTACCGAATTATTTGCTTGAGTTACAAAGATCTCTGACAAAAATTAGGACTCTCTTAGGTATTGCAGCTGCACTCAGGGCTGAGACCAAAGACATTTTCAATGTGATTTGTAAGGTGTATTTGTATTTGTATTTACAAACAGTAAAATAAAATATAAACAAAAAAAAGGAATGAAAGGTTCCATAGGTAAAAACACCTATTATTGTAATACAATCATTTTAGCCACATGGATATCCCAGCCTTGGCTCTGCATGCATGGGGAGCTAGAGATGAAGAAAAATAAGGAGCTGGAGGGAGCATATGGGAATGTCACAGGCGGTAAGGACAGAACGCTGAGGTGACGCTTTCACAGCAGTCATGGGCCATCAGAAGGAGGAGGAATGAAAGGAACTACCTCAGTTACCTTTTGATTGGCAGATGGGTGCAATGTTAATCTGACAACTGCTTTGCAAATCTTGTTCAGGCTGTTTCAGGCTCCATCAGACTGTTCAGGCCTCTTAAATATACACAGCCTGGTCCTGTACATCCTGTACAATGCAGGAGTGCTATGTTACGCCCAACTACTAGTTAATATCAGACATTCCCTGAAAGCTCAGTGCTTTATTCACTTATTTTTACTGTTAACATAAAACATTAAATACTACAGGCTTATGCACGCTGGTAATGTGCTTTTCAAAAACCTTTCTCTCTTCCCAAACCAACCCTCTTCGCTGATTTTCTCTGTTTGCAGTGCAGAAAGAAAATAAGTAGAGACAGTTGCTGGGAAGATTATAAATGTTAGGAGCATACTATGCAACCTCTTAATTAGTTTCATTTCCCCAATGTGCATTCAATAGCCCATTTAACATGGATGTTATTAGAAGCCTTTTCTATCCATCCCACTTCTGCTGTAGTCTTTTTCAGACAAGTGACTTCACAGTCATGTGAGCTTTCTGACACTGCCCTGTTCCTACTTTCAATATTTCAGCTCTTCAAACAAGTGGGACATTTTTTTCCCTCCCAGTGCATGCAGTGTTAGTATATGGGTTGCTTGAACACTCTGTAATAAAATATTTTAAGGATGTCAGGAGAACCTGCATGTGCAGCAAAAGGAGACTCTCTCATATAAAATGAGTCTGATTCAGCAGTGCTAAGAGATTTAAATAAGCCTTCAAACTCTTAATACATGCTAAAATCAATCCTTCACACACCAGTACAATCTAATGCTGAATGCTCAAAACTAGCCATACATGGGGTTACTTTTTTCTTTGGTAGTTGAGCAATATAAAGTTTGAAACCAGGAACTAGGAGAAAAGTCCATATTCTGGTGAAATTAATTTAACTCATAAAAACCTGAGCTGAAAAAAAACTGAACTCATTTCAATTGCTAAGGCAAATAGATCTACTGTGTATGGGGAAAATTAAAAGCCGCGTTGTTGCCTTTTAGATTATATTTGCTGTGACAGTTTTTAATTATGTTAGCACTGGTGCTTTCATGGATGGATGAAACCACTGGTCTGGGGTCTAAGGTTTGTTTCCTCACCTTAGAAATTGCAAATACAACAGAAGCTTAGCGGTATTTCATATCAAAAGCATATTGTGAGTGAAGGTCTAACCTTTGTCTCTCTGAACTCGAACCCCAACCTTAAACCTAGTACAAGCCCTAGTCTTGGCCTGAGCCTTAGCCCCAAACAGGTATCTATCTATGGCCTAGACCTTATTTTGATCACCATAGTTTGTCAGCTTTCTAAAATTTGTGTCTCTCCTAATCGTAACCAGGGGAGTAGGCTGAGCCTTAGTCCAAGACCCACAGCCAAAATCCAGTTAAAAAAGTGTGAATTTGGGAGGATGCAGGGGTATATGAGTTTACTACTCTGCATTTTATATTATTAAATCTGACATTTTTAATTTTTGTCCAGTTGTTAAGGTTATCTATTTATGTATCTACACAGTTCTGATTTCTGTCTTATTCTTCCAAGTTTATGTTGTCAGCAAATTGTATTAGTGTTATTTTTTGTGCCCAGATTATTAATGAAAATGTTGAAAACTCACTGCCAATTATGATCTTTAAAAGCCTCTGTTACTAATGTCTCTACAACTCAACAATTCCTTCTTCATCACAACTCTCAGTGTTCTACCCATTAGGTCCTACCCATTTCACCTATTAAAAGGTCATTAACCCCTTTGAGTTTTGTTTCCTTCTTGATTATAATTATTTCTATGTCCATATCCTCATCTCCAGTGACTAGATTATCTTTGTCCCTAGGAAGAGAGGAAAACATGTTGGAACATGGTAAATTGTGATTCATTACAACAATTATATTATTTTTTAAACATGAGGTTGGTCCAAAGCTGGTTGCCCAGAGATGCTGTGGAATCTCCATCCTTGGAGATGCTCAAGAATCAATGGGACATGGCCCTGAGCAATCTGGTCTGATTAGATCTGCTTTGAGTTGGGGGGGCAGGGGGTGGATAGTGGACAGCAGACTAGATGACCTCCGGAAGTCCATTTCAAATGTAATTATTCCATGATTCTATTTTTAACATCATTATCCTTACTGAAATCAGAGGTTAACACATCTCTAGATGATCTTTTACTTCTATACTGTTCTCCCACCACAGTTGTACTTCTTTTCTTATTCTCCCTTATTTATATGATTGAAGTGCTTGTACTGTGTTTTAAGCATATTTCTGCTTTTTTAGTTTTAAATAATGTGGAAACACAAATACAGATACAGTTACGTTGGCGTTGTGTATGCAGAAAACAGTACTGTCTTACTAATGAAGTAACAGCAAAAGATTGATTCACGGGGCCAGAACTTGAACGACCAAAATGAGAAAGACAGTAGCCATTGAAATAATTTACAGAAAGATAAGGCTTAAAGTAAAAAACTATAGAAATGAATAATCCTTTTTCCATGTCATAGAAATCAAGCTTCTTTGGAAAATAGGATTTGTATTCATATATGAGTCCCATTTTTTGCACAAAGGTATGCAGAAAGTCATACAAGATGCTAAAATGCTTCTGTACAAAACAGCAATATTTAGCTAGACCCACTGCAGGTGGAGCAGAAATGAAGTTGGTGAATATATGACTACGCAAATCTCCTTGTAATTTTCCTTGTTATCAGATGTACAGAATAAACTTAGGAGTTACTGAGATGGTCTGATACCATAAATGACATTTCTATTAACATCCTGGCAAAAAGTTCCAGCATACTACTGAGCTTTCAGGATCAATGCTGAATACTTGAATTTGGCCCTGTCTTGTGAATCACTTACTATAATTCATTCTCCAGTCAAATTCCTCCTCTGATTGTTCCTCTTTGTAGCAAAATTATGCCTAGGAAGATTTGCACATGAATCCCACTGTACTTCAAGACCTACAAATGTTGTACCATCGCCAAGTGGACTTGCTTACACAGAGATGGCTACCCTGCTGCTATTTAGTAAACTGGTGGTTTGACATCATTGCAACCAGCAGAAGTCATCCAAGACAAAGAATGAATGAATGCTGAGAATGCAAGAGAGACGTTCAACTAATTTTAAATTACCTACTAGCTTTAAAAGGATTGGGCCAAAATAGTTTTCTTGCACAAAATATCCTTCTAACTAATTATACTAATTAAAAAAATGGGCATATGTTTACAGAGCATTGATCACAGCCAAGAATCAACTCTTGGAGAAATTGAATTTTTCTTGTCACCTCTTACTTAGATTGCACTTTAACTATGAGCGATTTCACAGCTCCAGGGGGAATTCATTTCAAGCTGCATGACAAATTACAAATACTTACTAGCAGTTTCATCTTGCTATAGCCTTCTAATCATATGAATTCTCCTCCAACTTTGCTCTTCAGCTTGACTTATGTCCTAGAATGTTCTTTCACAATCGTCTTCCAGTCAAAATCTTGCCATCGTTTCAAATTCCTCTAAAAAACTACGTGATGTCACAGAAAGATATTAGATGATCTCAGAAAGGGACTCAAACTGTCTTGGGCAGATACAGACACATGTTTAAGGCCCTTACAGAACTATAAAACATGTAATCTTTCTTATCATCTAAGTCTTTTGTTTCTGAATATATCTTTGCCCCATTAATCTGAGTTGTTAGTTCGTGATCAGGCACTTGCAAGATCACTTATGACAGAGGGACAAATGGTGAGAGCTGGATTTCTTTTGCTGTAATTCTGCTTGTTTACAAGTGATGTACACGAAGGTGTTTTCTTGCATATAAGAAACAAGCAATTTCTTTGCTTTCAAGCGACATATCTGAATCTTCTGTCAGTTCTGGGCCAGAGAAGCTAATTTTTTGCTGCTTCTTGAAACCCTTTTGCTTTCTGGTGGATTGTACCATTGCCTTCTGCCTCAAATGCATATGGATATCCAGCAATGTTGTGTCCTAGGTTCTGATCAGATCTTTTCATGACTCCGTTGCCTTGAGTGGTGTTTTGAGTTACTCTCCGTGGACAGACTTGATTGCTCGTTCCATTGACCTAACGTATCCACCATCTGTAAATTAGGCTGCTATTCTGTATCAAGCAAAAGACCCACTTCATGGAAGCTGTTAGTACCTTTCAACAGTATTTCAGACAACACATTACTCAAACACTGCTGTTACAATTAACTTATTCAATACGTCTTTTTCCCTGACCTCAGTCACATGGCAATTTTTCCACCCTCACTAGATTATTGAAACCTCTGTAAACAGCAAGATAGATTGAATGAGTCACTCCGGTTTAATCCCTCCTGTGAAATTTTGCACTTCTATGCTAATTGTTATGAATAATTGATTTCAGCTTTCTTTGTGCCAACATCCAGTTACCGCTATTTCACTGTGAATTTCACTGCAAACTAAAATAAACCTGCATTGTAAAAAATCTTTCTGTATCTCTAGTAAATTAATCCAGATTCTGGTTCAGAAAAAGCTAAAAAAGTATAAATTATTGTCCATGATGTCCAAACCTCTTATGCTTGTAGACCGACCAAGATTCAGCAGTTAACCCAAATATGTTTTGCCAGCTACTCACTTCCTTCCTTCACTTGCACTAGGGTATGTTTTCTTAGTTTTTCCAAACAGTGTAATACTTTTATTTGCCAGTGTTTATTTAAACAGCACACTAAAGGAGGTTCATCTAACTTGACATCATTAGTGAGGGCTCTATCCTGACCAAATCCTGATGTGTGATGGCCAGCTATTACTCAACACATCCCAGGATTTATTCATAACATAGTAAGGCTGACATTTTTATTCCAAATGTGCCTTTCAGAATAATGGATAATTTTCTCATGCTTCATCTAATTATCCTGCAAAGATCATTACACATCTTCATTTGTTTTGTACAGATTGGGGACCTTTTCTTTCCCCTCCTTCAGCCATTTTATTTAGTTCTATTACAGAAGTTCTAGAGTCCATAAGGATTTTTAGAAATAAATGTACATAGCTATGTGTAAACAGTGGCTGTCTTATCTTCAATGGATCAGAAAAGTTTCTTGTTTCATGATATAGTTTTACAGAAAAGGTTGAAATTGATTTTTGGCTCCCTCCCTTCCATCATCTGCTAATAACAAACAATTATTTTAAAAATATTTTTTCTGGAAATAGAATATTTTTTTCTCTCAGAATAAAAATGCATTTTTTTCCTCATAATGGCCTCGGTATCAGAAGTCAGAGCATGTTACAATGGCACAGAGAGATTGTAGTAGGCACTAAGCTGCAGTGCTGGGTGCCACCTCTTAAGTGCAACTGCACAGTAAAGTAATGGGGTCTAGAAGTCAGAAGTGGTGCAAATGCTAGAAAGGTCTCACCAGGGGCAGCGCAAGCTCCTGGGGGGTAGGCTGAGGGCACCTGTCCTGGCATACAGTATGGGCATAACTAAACCCACTCCACATTTGTTGTCTGTGGTAATTTGTGTGGTCCTGGGATGTTCTGGGATGTGCTGGATAGGCCTTCTTATGGTTACAATAAGAACATTGCTCTGAGGAGCACTGAATGGCAATGTACACCTCAGCCAGTAAGGCCCCTAGTTACCATGGTAATCAGAAAACTATTATCAGCATAGACTTGCCAGCACTAAACCGCTGTACCTCAGGTCTGTAGGAGTTTGTCGTGACCAGGACATGCCCACCCACTTCTAGGCCCAGAAGTACCTTTGTTCTGCAGTAGGTGTCAGCTGTGGGATGGAACAGTGAGGTGGACTAAAAAAGGGGCTGACAGCATGCTCATGTACAATCGTTCACTGATGGATACAGATTGCCCCTGGCAGCTGCCACTTGTTGGGTCCTCTGGGATGGAATGTCTCTGGATGCAGGCATGTTGCTGCTTTGGATAATGACATTGTTAATAGCCTTAACAGGGTTGACAGTATGAAACATACGTATGAAACGTGTTGGAGATCCTTTCGAAAAAGGAGGCTGAGAGCAATACAAATATGGCAAATCCCGCGTCTTTGGATGCATCCTTGGAGATCAGAAGCTGGGGGGCAACTGAATTCTCCTTCTCCAGCCAAGTCAATCTTTCTCAGAGCTGCGGTTGTGCACATCAAGGTTCCTCAGCCATGGGCCTTTCCCTGATGTGGATGTGCTTCTCCCTACTTTTAGCAACTCCTATTCTCATCATGGACACCCAGCACAAGTGGTCATGTAAAGCCCCAGAAGTGACAGGCAGCAATGGAGCACCGTTCTGAGTGAGAAAGGCCATCAGCTTCTTTGGGATTTACTTCTCTAAACCGAGAGAAAAATGACTTAAAAACCTCTGCAGCATCACATGCATGAGAACAGGAATATGTTGTCACTGTGAACTACACCTTTTACATGAAGTGCTCCTTGAGACCCTCATAAACGTTGTACTGTTGGTACACGGAGCAAAGGTATTAGAGGTCAGGTGCTGTGTGGAAAGTGAAATTATTAATCTCCGAACTGCTTTAGCACAAAACTGTTGCTGTCATTCAAATATTAGCAGAAACTGAGATGCATTTGCTGTATCAAAATTGTGCAGTGAAGAAGTTCTAACCTTTACCCTCAATTAATGTAACACTCTTGCCTGTCCCAATTTCCTGAGAAGCAAGATTACTTTGATGCTTTTACTCAAGAATGACAATTTTATTGGTATTTTGGTGATACAAAATCATAGCCCTGGAGCCTTAAAGTCCAACTTAGCTCCTATATACTTTTCTGCCCTGAAGGCTGAGTACAATCTGAGTACAGATAAGTTATTCGAAAAAAGAGGTATATAATCACTTTCAGACCATGAAATTTTAAGGATTCTGTGGTGAGCTTTAGTGCAGCTGGTGTGAATGGAAACCTTTCTGCTGACGATGGTGTGATCCAGGCAGGACGCCAACCCCAATCTTTCTTCCAGCGAGAGTTTTACCAACATGGTATCAAATCTGGTCTCTATAAAAGCCAAAGCTGCAGCAACAAGTCCATCTGTGAGTCAAAATGTGACTATTAATTTTGCCTGCAAAGCTCAGCTGCAAAGTGATATGGAATAAAAAAAGATTAAAAACCTCTTTTTCCTATTGACCGCTCCCACACCAGAGATTAAAAGGCAGCCAGGCAGACAGTTGATCTGACATTCAGTTGCACGTCTCGGGACCTGACAGTCACTGATAGGATTTCCCTTCCCTTGTTCTGTGCTGCTTCATCTCCAGAAATCTCTACCCTCTTGGCTGTGCCGAATCAAATGTCCCTGTTCTAGCTGATGGGACAGGAACAAGCTGCAGGGGGGAAAAGGAGGATGGAAACCACTTGAAACAGCAGTAAAAAAGGTTTACTGATTATCACCATAAAAACACCAATCAGAAACTGGGTACCACTTAACAGTTCTAAATAAGAAAAATAACTATTCATGAAAAAGAGAAAAAAATATTATCTGCTGTCTCCCTGAATTAAGGGGACACTTGCCCTCAGAATAAAATATTAGCAGGTATTTTTAATATTTATATTAATACTTTTAATATTAATATTAAAGATTTGGTCAAGACTCAGACCCAGTTGGCTCAAGGAATGGATTTCTGAAGGAAATGGAGGAGTCCATACATACTAAACCAAACAGGTCTGTTCATGGTCGTCCACATGGTTTAATTACTTGGTGTTCCTGGGAACAACCATGATCCATTTCAGATGCTGTGCACAGTGCTAACACAGGCCAGGGACTGCTCCGGAGGGGAAGTGTGGATGAGACCACCTTGGCTACGAAAGGAAAGGGGACAACTGTTTAGTTGTGTATTCAAGCAGCACGACAACACTTGCTCTTGGGGCCAAAGAATGGTTCCTAGTTCCCCAGGACTGCAATTTGGGTATCATGGACTTAGTGCATTTCCATGTTCTATTTTCTATAGCAAACAATTCTCACTTTAACACCATTTTAAATAGATTTATTTGCTGAATAAAAAGTATATTATTTTCAGCGTTCTTTATTGCCACGTGGGTGGTGATCAAAGTGCATTTTAGACAAGCAGGCTGCGTTGATATAAAGTCACCAAATCAATTATCACAGAGGATTCTTGTAATGTTGCTGAATACTTCTGTCAAATTCAAGCTTACCATTTTTTCTAAAGTCCCAACAACATTATGAATGTTACTGTGCATCTTATTTGTAGTGCTTTCAGGACACAAAGTTTTGCTTATTTTCCATCAGCTAGGAACTTCTTTAGCCAACATTGACCATTCTAAACACACAAAATGAAGGAAGTCCCACATCATCCAATTTATAATATTTATTTTCAGCTACAATAATTTTGAGCACAAAATCCCCACATAGTCTGCATCCTCCCTGAGGGCCTTCTCACTTGTCATGAGCTATTCCAGTCATAAAGACTAGGGCTGCATCTACACAGGAGACTTTTAACAGTAGGACTCTGAATCAACCCAGCTAAGTTTAGACATTTTCCTGAGATGGCTAGGTCAGGAGCATCCTCATTGTATGCTCCCTTGACAGCCAACGGAGAAAAACAGGCATGTCCAAAGGGTGGTCCAGAAGATTTCTGGGATGAACCACTGTCTGGACCTTTCTCTCCATTGGCTATTGCACCCCGACACCCTGAATTACAATTAGTCCTAAAAGTATCTGACATGGAACTGGACTTTGGTACCTAATGGAACCCACAATGGAGCTATACCTAAAGGAGCTGCCTTACACATGGACAAGGAGAGTGAGATAAAAACCTTACTCCACAGAACCCGTCATGCTGAATTGAAAGACTCTAAGCTAGCAACTAAGCACATCAATAGCAGTGGAGGGAGGAGCACACTAGAGCCACCAGGATTAAACACATGAACCTTGATTACAAAAATATGCCTATCTTGAATTACGATGTATAGTCTTCAAACTTCTTCTGGAGATAAGTGAGTGAATCAGCACTTTCTTATGAAACATTATAGGATGAATAATTCTATCATGTGACTCAGTGGTTGTAGACTTTGTCCAGGTAATGGTAGAATTAGGTTTGATTTCTTCCTTTTCCCGAACAGCCTTCAATCGGTTATTGTGTAACACAGATCTCATCTTTAAGTTATAAAGTCATTAGAATGAAACTCTCTCTTTCATGCCCCATCCCATGTTTCACTGGATCAGACAGATAATAGAGTTCTATAGTCTATCAGTTACAGTATTCACCTAACAGAGAGAAGAGATGATTTGCAGTCCAGTCCTTAAGTCTTTTTTATATTTAAGCTTTCCCTGAACTCCAGACTGGAAGCAAGACTCCTTTCTTCTAAATGAGTAATCAAACAACTAGATTTGGGAATCATGTTTGTTCTCTTTGTCTCACGGAAAGTGATTGAGCAGGACTTCCAGTTTCAGCAAAGACATGTGAACAGTCCCATGTCTAGGAGTTACCTCATGCAAGAGTACAGGCTGGGCACCAAATGTGTAGAAAATAGATTTGCAGAAAAGGAACTGCAAATCCTGGTGGGCAACGAGCTGAACATGAGTCAGCAGCGTTGTCGCTTTCCATGAAGAAGGCCCAACTGAATACTGAGTTGTATTTAGGAAGAAGATAGAGAGCAGATCAAGGAAAATTGTTATTCCCCTCTGTTGGCACTTGTGAGACCACATCTGGAGAATGTGTCCAGCTTTAGGGTCCTCTGTGCAAGAAAAGTGGTGACATATCAGAGCAAGTCCAGCAAAGGGCCACCAAGGCCACTGGGAGGTAGAGGACAGGACATAACAAGAAGAAAATGAAAGAACTGGGGGGGTGGTTCAGTCTTAAGCAGAGAAGGCTGAAAGGAGATCTAATTGCTATCTACAAATATCTGATTGGAAGGTATAGACAAGATGGATCCAGACCCTTTTCAAAGGTACAGTGACAATACAGGAAGCAAAGCATACAAGTTGAAAGATAGGAAATACCAACTAGATTTAAAGGTGAATTTTTTCACCGTGAGTATGGTCAGACACTGTAACAGGTTGCCCAGGGAGGTTCTGGATTGTCCATCCTTGGTGATATTCAAAACTTGAGTTATATTCATAACTCACAACAAGATCCTGAGCAATGTGACCTAACTAAACCTGCTTTGAGCAGGGGGTTAGATGAGATGACACCGAGAAATCCCTTCCAAATAAAATGTTTTATGATTCAGTGATTTTATGAACTGTGGCAATCCATTTGAAGTGCATGAGAGTACCTTTTCACTCAACTGTCTGTCCATGGCTGGTGTAAACTCTGAAATGTGTATGCTAGCAATCTGACTAACTTCTAATGTAACTAAATCAGTTACAATAGAAATCAAAGTAAGCATCTGTGTAGCTTTTGTCTAAATTACATAGGCCAAATTCAGCCAGGAGTAAGCAAATTTAAACCCACTGAGGCCACCAAAATTGTATTTGATAAAATTTGTGGGAGTAATGTAAACTTATGTAAGCTTTTTCTAGTCTGTCAGTATTGTACAGAGTTGACTTCTGACTTCTTAAAATTAAATTATAAAAACCCTCCACTGGTTCTGATTTTCCACTGTATGATGGTCAGAGGCTCTTTCTCACCCATTTTCATGCCCTATTCTCCATTACCTCTTTGCAGCTCCCCCAATTTCAGCTGGTTCTCCCATTTTTAACATTTAATATATTTTCTCATAATAATCTATCTCTGGAATAGACTCCTTGCTAGAGGCTATCTTGACCCCTTAACCTTTTGCAAGTCAGTATAATTATCTAGTCTTCCATAGCCACCCTTTTTGTATTTCTTGAAAAAATACCAGCAATGAAAACAGATTTATGATATAACAGTCTCAAAACCATATTGTCTTTTATTCCTAGGTTCTGCACACTCTGGCAGTAGATTTTTCAAAACCTAAATGAGGTCCTAGGAACAGATTGCTGGCTTGTTTGAATATAGTTTCATTTTGATAGTTTGCTGTGCTGTTAATACATGACTACCTGAAAAGGGTGAAAATTCATGGTTAAGTGGGGTACAGTTGAGCACAACTTGCGATCAGTTACAAGTGGGTATTTTGGGGCTTATACTGGTTTGCACCCATAAACTGAAGTCTGGATAAATGAATCAAAGGTGTTAACAGGATGGGGTTTGATTTACCTCTTCCCCTGAAACTCTTCTTCCCCTTTCTACCTCCCTTGGCTTTCTGTTCCTTCTGCTTGTGCCAAATCAACCATTCACAGAGACGTGCTAAAAATCAGGTTATTAAAGTAATTTGGGTTAAGTCCTCTAGCCTCGTACAAACGTTTCTTAGAATTTACACAGCATCAATCATGCTGTTTCCAGTGAGATCTTGTTTACTGCTTATATAAAGAAGTGTAAAATAGTATTCCTCAATCACACCTTCCAGTACCTTCCAGAAGGTCTGTCATCCCATGAGTCTGGGATTAATTCTGGGAGGGAGCAATTCCTTGCCTATGTCTGAATAAATCTTGAGATCTGTACATGAGTACTGAAGTAGCCACTTGGGGCACAACTTGTGGCGGTCAGCTGAAATTTATATTTCAGTTTTTAACACCCGCAACAGAAAATACCTGAGACGAAATCAGTTCTTCAGTGATAGCCCTTGGAAGGCAGACAGAGTTAACAGCAAATTAATACATAGTTTCAATAGGACTCTGGGATAAGAGGCTTGTTGGAAACCTCATTTTAGTCAGATAATTGAATGGTAAAAATTGAGAAGCACTGAGCTGAAACTCTTTATATCAGAATGTACATAGATATTCTGTTGTATTTTCTTGTGCTGTTTATGCTTTCATCGGGTTGTTGTTGGTTTTTAAGCTGATTAAATGTACTGCCTTTAGCCTGTCTGATAGCATATCTCAGTGCTTCATGGCAATAATTTGGAAAAAAATCTTGGTCTCCTATTCTGCCAAATTGTTATTCTTGGATAGAAATGGTTTCCACCAATTACTCATAACATATAACTGCCAGAAATATTCTTTAACAGAGGGAGAAACCATAGGTTGAAGAGCCAGAGGGCAATAGGCAGGAGGAATCATTGTAGAAGGGGATTAAAAAGAAATGAAAACATTTTTAATGATGAGAATGGGAGAAAGAAGAGTGAGGAAAAAAGAGATGAAGACATGGAAGAGAATGAAAAAAAGAGAGAATGTATTATCAGAGGTGGATGTGGAAAGGAATATATAAATATTTAAGGGAGGTGACGGCCTGAGGTCTTCTCTGCTTTTATTACATTGCCTTTTCTTTGCCTTTTCATGCCTATTTCGTACTGCGATCTGCTGCAAACTCCTCCTTACAGCTCCTTAAATCCTGCTGTAAAGACAGAAGAAAGAAAAGTCCTATACACATTTTGGTACGAAAAAGATTGGAGTCTTCCCACTTAACAAGAAGGTGCCAGCCAATCAGTAGATTAAAAAGTTCACTATGTCTCTGGCCCTTTTTGGTCTTTGAAGACCTACATCTGTACTAATAAAGCAAAGAAGGTAAGGGCAGGGCCACCAGCAGTGACATATGAGTGCCCATGCCATGCAGTCACTAGCATGCTCCCAGGAACAGTTTTGGGCTGTGTTAGCTACTTTCCCCAGAGGACAGCAAAGGCCATTAGGGTGCTGCTGGTAAGCAGGAGAGGTAAGGCCACCCTGTTTTCAAGGAAAAAGTCTAGTCCTTGGAAGTGCTCTGTGCCACGCTGCTTGCCTTCATCAAGGAGAGGCAGCAGCCCCTGCCCCTTCTATATACTGATTGAGACATAGGCAGAAGAGACTCCACAACTTCTACTATGAGCACCATCTGCTTAATGCTGTGTTGACCAGATGTTGACACCTGCATTTCCTCCTTCCCTTAGAAAGATTCTCTGTCTTGTCTGATTTCTCAAGCAAAGCATTAGATTAAAAAAATGAATGTTTAGAGAAGTCACCGTCTTGCCTATCTCATTTCCTCTGCTCTTACATTTATTTCATTACAAGTTTAGTTAAGGGTGTTCCTCTAAACACACAGGAAAGAAGAGAAAAGAGGATGGACATACATGCTGCTGGGAAACTGATATCTCACCAGGTGTCTGAGTTCTCATGCCTTTGTCTAAATTTGTCATGACTAAAATGAACACGTGTTCCTTTAGGAAATAGCTATTATTACCACTTGCTCCCTCAAACATACCTGCTTGTTCCTGTACCTCTCTTCCCTGTGGAGGTTGCTTTTCTTGCCACAAGCTACCCAGTGGAGGCAGACAAGTGTTGGTTCTTCATTTGCATCATCATAAAACCAGTGATCTCAGCTTAAACCTTCAGTGAGCCTACAGGCCTATCCCTGTACTGGACTATGTGCAAGGTAGCTTGAGATTAAGGGATGTTATTCACAATAAAAATGGCATCTTCATAAAAAAAAAAGCAGGTATATTCGGAGATAGGAAACTATAACGCCAAGTTAGAAATGCTGTTTCTCTGCATTGACTCTACTACCCCAAAGAGCACTACATTTCAGCTAGTAGATTATAGCGAGTAGCTGATGGAGAGATGTATTCTAGTGTTTCAGCTAGCAAAACCTTTAAAATCATGTCTGATCATGGTCTTTGAAGATTTGCTGTCGTAGATCTCTAGGAAACCCCTTCCAAGGTAGATTCGGCTGATACTGTCAATGACTTGCACCATTTCAGGCAGCAAGCAAGGCAACATGTATTGGTAAAAAGAATAACTAGAGAGATCCCCCCAAGAATAAATGAATAAGATGCCTCCCCATTTCCATTACTTTTACTCACAGCTACCAAAGTTGGTGGCTAATTTTCTCTCAAAAAAGAATTGCCCCAAAATTTTCTTTAATATTTTCCCAAAAATGGTATTGAAAATGTCTTCTTTTCAGCAGCTCATAATCCCTATCAGAGAGCTATGTGGACAGTGACAAATACCAGTGTCTGCCTATCAGACTCTCCTCTTCATGGATCTCAACTCAGTATAAAATACTGCATTCTGGCTATTTCCCTTTGCCATCCATAATAAGATTTCAATTAAAGATTAAGAGAATCATTAGGAAAAGCAGAACCTATTCTGGTACTGCATACATTGAAGTAACTAACATTAAACTGACGAAAAAAGTAAGGTTGTCACTGAATTGGTTAGTATATTTGAAACAGAACTTATTTGCAGTGTGCTCTTCATTGATATTTGATAGGGGAACTATATGGTCAAAATATGTATTGAAGAAAAATGGAGGGACATGAAAAAAGTCTTTAAGAGAGTTATTTTATGTGTCCCAAACTGTTTTGGCAACCCAGATTTCAACCTATCCAATGATTTCATTGTCAATTGCAGTTTTACTCCTATAAATTCTTTTCTAGGAAGGTTTTCTCTTTAATTCCTGATCTAGAAATATTAGCTCTAAATGGAAAGATGAGTGCATCACACTGTGCCCTGGGAAGGTTTTTGTGATGGCCATCATTCACCTAGCATTAGGCAACCACTTACACTGCTCACATGCGGTAAAAACCATGTATTTTGTCTCTGCAAGGGAGCTAAACGAGAGCTTTAATCCTCTTCTGCTTTAGTGCAACGGTGGTAGTTATTTATAGAACTGTTCTGGCGATGGGTGGGCATTGCAGATGGCTCTGTCTCACCACAGAGCTAAATTAAGTAATTTGTTTCTGAAGGGGAGGTTTATTTATTGACCTCAATAAAGTTAATCTTGCTTTTGCCTAGAGCTCAACACACAAGTATAATCCAGTGGGTTCATTTCACTTACTCTATGATTTTTCTATCTTTAAATGCCTGGATTTCTTTCTCTTTACACCCTTTATGTTTTAACATACCTCTCATTTCAGACCCCACCGCTTTAGGCATATCTTCTGGTGTCATTTTCTGTGAGCGTTTCGATTTAGCCGGCTGCTTGGAAGCCCGCGCTCAGCCGTAAATACAGTGTGAAGTCAAAAACCTGTGAAAGTCATGGAAATAGCCTCGCGGCTGAACTTCTCTCACAAGAGGGCCTGTTGCGTTAAAATGCCGCCCCGCTGCTGCCGCAGACCTCCGGCAGTGCCCTCTCCGACCGACTGCTTTGCTGGCTCCCGCCCCCACAGTGACACTGGGGTGGCCAAGAGCCCGAGCTGCCTCCTTGTCCCCTGACCTGGGGACATGTTACAGCGTGTCAGAAGAGACATACTAAACCGGGCCTCCCCATGGAGATCAAACCCTGCACTTTTGCATTTCTCTTGCTAACAAAGGCAGTGTGTGTTTGGGTGTTGCTGCCAAACCGAACCATGGTCACTTTTGCGACCAAACGCTGCTGAAGCCACTATTGCAAGGTGACATTGTGGCAGCCAGGCTTTCTCCTGCCCTGTTGAGGCAGGCAAATCCAACCTTTCCCGTAGCTTCAGGATCCTGACCGATGTCATGGCGTTCACGATGCTGCCCTGTATACTCCTAGGATTTCTCTTACTTAGCCTGTAGGAACAGAAAAAATACAAATGAACCCTGAGGCCCTATCCAGAACAGCACAATTTCTTATCATACAACATCATGAGCTAAAATTCATACACAAAGGCAATTACACTCTGTTGAAATTGCTCACAGTATGTATCCCTTAACACCAAGCTACAGGTATATCACCTGGTGGACTGACTGCAATTTTTTTTTTTGTCAAATCTCGGGAAAGTCCATACGACAGCATTTCAGGCGAAGTGAGTATGCCCTGATGAAAACAGCAGGGCCTCGCTGATGGCAGGTGTTTGTACAGTCTCGATGTGACCACAACAGTTCACAAAGATAACGTGGTTTGCAATCAGTTGCTTCTAGAGTAAATATAAAAGTGCATTTCATAGCTTAAAAGAACTACCAGAAGTACTACCTTCTTCAAGAAAATAAATTTCACTAAAAACTTTATTGCAGACTAATCTGAAGCTGTGAGATGTACCCATACCAGGCAGACACTTTAGCCCCTCATCTAGTCTGCTAACCACATACTGGAGTTATTTAGTGCCCGGAGAAATTAATTTCTACAGGCAATCTTCCAGTCCACATCTACATACATGTATTTAAGATATTTCTGCTTTTTCCCCTCTTTTTCCTTTTGGTGGAGTATTTGTACAAAAGATGCTAAATTCTGTAATCTTGCCTTACATATTGAACTCTCTCTTTTACTTCTGTAATAGTTTGTCAGGTCTTTTGTTCACTATAAGAATTAATTCATGGCCCAATTTAATGTTTAAAGGTGTGCTAAGGAAAATGGATAGTTTCTTTTAGTAATACTGTGATTCCTGGATCTAGTTCTTATCTCCTGTGGAAAATGAATCTAGTATTCTCATGGCACTCAACAGCATTTGCAGGAAATTGCATTTTGGCTTATTTTTATATTTAATTTGTAAAATACCAGCATTATATGGAAAAGGAGCTATCTTTTACACACATTTTTTTAATTTGGTGGTAATTCTGTGACACACTGGGCAAAACTGGGATTGGAGAAATTTCAGCTCAGGAATTCTCTGTATCATCAGTAAGCTACTTATGTCTGCCCAGAACAGGTATGATCCCCAATCCATTACATTTTTCAAAAAAACAGGAAGTTTCTAGCACACAGAATAAGATTCATCTGCCCATTGCATGGAAGAGACACGTTACTTTGCGAAGACACCTGTTTCTCTCCATTGGCTGTGAAAGGAACCTTTAGCGCCTTGCTCAGCCTTAAACACCTAAGTTCTAGAAGACTAAACTAAAGCAGAAAAATCTGTTCCTAAAAGCGGAACAGCTCAGCTCTTCCATGAGCCAAGAGGAATTCCATGTATGTGCTTACACAGAGCCACATGGCTTTTGTATTTTTCTACATTTTAGTTCTGTATTTTACCCACCTGATGCACTTCACAAAACAAGCTGCAAAATATTTTTTAGTTATTAGAAATAAACATTCTCAGTCTTTGGCCTGTCAAGGGTAATTGTAGTACTGCATATAGTACAGTATTTAAGAAACACACCAGTTTTTTTCAAATTTTAAATTAACCAGTGTGTTGTTATGGAAGACCCCCATGTGATCGAATGTGTTTTGGGTTACGTACAGCAAACAATCTCCATGGCATCTGTTGTCTAAGGTTACTCACTAAACTTCAAGCTAATTCCAGGCAGTCTTCATACCTTCACTTAGTTTCTAAAGAAAGCATGTTATAAATGATTCAGTTATAAAATTATACTATTGTTTAGATATTATAATTCTTTGCATGTTTTGCTGTATTAGTGGCTTTGTACCACCATACTAGAATGATGTACTACTAGAATTTTATGCTACATTAATAAATCATAATTTCAGATCAGTTTCTACTTAAAAATTATATCTTAACTTAAAAAGTTCTATACCAAGGGCCATAATTTTTCCAGGTACACAGGAACAGTTAGTGCCTATTGAGTATGCAGGAGGTTCTTTACATGCCAGAAATGTAATGTGGCTCATGAAAACAGAGAGAGGGTTTCTGAGTCTACATATTTTATTAAACAGGATTTTTTCAGCTCTGAGGATCACATTTGCTCAAGATGCAGACCACCCATAGCATAAGGACATTTTTTGCCAGAGGAAAAATGAATCAATGCTCTGTTTCACATATTAATTTTAGTCATACTCATGCTGCCATATAAAACACTGTGACAATCAACGTCACATGTTGTGATTGTTTAAGTGGAATCCATTTAACACTGCCAGTGATTTTTAGTCATGGTCTAGCTACAGTAGTAAAAATTCCCTGAAAAGTGAAATGTTGCCTCGATCATGTATAATCAGCATAATTTTTTCTTATAAATTTTGGATACCCATAGGAGATTACTTGAGCAGAATATGTATATACTTTAAGATTTTTTGTAGATTTTTGTAGATTAATTAGGTGCAGAAATATGTTGGAAGATGACAAGCAAAATATTTCAGAGGAAAACTTAAATACTAGCATTGGCAATCAGCTGCATATGCATTTCAGCTGCTTTTCCTAATGACATTTACTACTCAAAATTAACATTAAATACATCCATAGTCTGCAAAATGAGGTAATCCTAACCCCTTTCTTCTAAAGGTCAGTGTGAGGTTTGCCAGTGGTTTCAGCAGCAATAAGCAAGAGCCTGGGGAGAGCAGCATTTGCTTGGAGCTTTGGCCACAGAAGTGAGATCTGATGCTCAAAGACTTGCTGTCCTCAACTTTTGTCAGTAAATGAAATCCCTGGAAGGAGTATAATGATATGGTCCATCCATCTTGCAGGAATTACCCCACCCTTCACCCAGTCTGGTGTCTACAGATTTTAATGGTCCTGTACAATTCCACAAAGGCCCTTTTTTGCTCACCATAAAAAGTGTTGTGCTTCAACAGCAGGAAGTACTGCAGCTCAGACATGGACAGTCTTGAGTGGGGCCTCGCACAGGACATCGTGACTCTCTGTCACTATCTGTTCATTGCTATTTGTTCCAATTCTCATGAGAAGGACTTTTCTGCTAAAAAGGAAAAGACAGAAGCCAGGCTACCAGGTAACAGATGCGATTCCCACATTTTCTGAGTACCAAAATACAGATAAGTAGATTGTGCCTAGGAGGCATTAATTACATTCCTGTGGTAGCTGCCATGTGCTTTGTTCTCTATCTATTTATTTGTTCTAACGTTCATAGTTAAGCCTCAAACACTTTTCCTACAATCCTCTTGTGTATAATTACTAATACTCACTCGCAGAGGCGATCAGCTCTGGTGCAGGTCCGTCCCACAGCGGAGTGGCGGATCGTGGCGTACAGGGGGGTTTCCTGAGCCGGGGAACCCAC
>NW_008796110.1:4559170-4559944 GCF_000699145.1 Aptenodytes forsteri
AAGCCCTTGCAGAACTGCTTCACTGCTCTGCAGACTGAAGAGGAAAGACCCGTCACATCAGGCGAGACGCTGGAGCTGAGTAAGGCAGACCAATCTGCTCCCCCTGTAACAACCAGCGCAACTAAGAAAAGGCGACGGGTGATAGTAGTAGGCAACTCTCTTCTGAGAGGTACGGAGGCACCCATTTGCTGAATTCATGCACTCTCTAGAGAGGTGTGCTGCTTACCGGAGGCTCGTATCAGGGATGTCACCGAGAAGCTACCAAGCCTCGTACAATCCACTGGCTATTCTCCGCTGCTGTTGTTTCACATGAGCTCCAGTGACACAGCCAGGAGCAGTCTGAGGACTATCAAGAAGGACTACAGAGCCCTGGGAGCGGCGGTAAGGGACTCGGGAGCACAGGTAGTTTTTTCATCAATCCTGCCGGTCAAAGGGAAGGGGTTTGAAAGGGCCAGTCAAATCTGGTGAATCAACAAATGGTTACAGGACTGATGCCACAGCCAGGGGTTTGGCTACTTAGACCATGGGACTCACTTTGAGAAACCTGATCTACTGGGGGCTGATGGGTTCCATCTGTCAGAGAAGTGGAAGAGCATTGTCAGTCATAGGCTTGCCAAGCTGGTGAGGAGGGCTTTAAACTAGAGATGCCAGGGGAGGGGAACCTCAGTCCATCCCACTCCTACCAGTTGGATGCCAGGGCCAGCAATAGATGCCCAGAGCCTGGAGAAGGAACACAGGTCAGCAGGAGAGCACCTGAAGAGCAGCACAAAGGAA